>NW_009915893.1:1268-19387 GCF_000696875.1 Nestor notabilis | reverse complement strand
CTCCATGTCCTTTCTATGTTGAGGACACCAGAACTGGACACAATACTCCAAGTGAGGTCTCACGAGAGCAGAGTAGAGTGGCAGGATCACCTCCTTCGCTCTGCTGGTCACACTTCTTTCAATGCAGCCCAGGATACGGTTGGCTTTCTGGGCTGTGAGCGCATGCTGCTGGCTCATGCTCAGTTTCTTGTTGACCAACGCTGCCAAGTCCTTCTCTGCAGGGCTGCTCTGAATCTCTTCTTTGGCCATGTATGATATATAATATATAAATCATATATATAAAATTATATAGAATTATATAATGATTGAATTAATAATTAATAATTATCATTAATTATTAGTTAGGTTTGTACAAATCAAAACAGAAAGTTGGATTTGGAAACCACTCTTTACCACTGAGTTGATAGCTCTGCCAATTTTTGTCTGTCTTGGTGTGCTTTCAGATAAGCTGCCATTTATGATCAACTAATGACATCCAGTCTTTGTTCTAAATTCTTTTACAAAAAATGCATCATATCATAAAAGTCATCAAATACAAGACCATATAAATTTAATTTTCAATGCAATAGTGAAAAAATACACCATATTTAGGACACTGTGACAAATGCAAATACTATTAATTCATTGAAATGTTATTGACAATCCAGAATAAATCAACTCATCTTAACAATCCCTAAAGAACTTAAGAAATAAATCTTAACATTATAACACTGTCTTAATGTCCCCCCATAAGAAAAAAAAAAGGCAAACCAATAACAAGAAAAATATGTCAAGAGCCTTCAAACTGTGTAATATGAAGACAATCATACTGTCATTATCCTCAGTATTGCTGTATACATGCACAAGATGAAATAAATCCAGTAATGTAAAAATTCTTTTGGAGATGAAAAAAACAGATAGTAACCTTTTATCAAAAAAAACTTCAAGATCAAGTGGCAATAACTCTAGGTTTTTGCTGTGGAGTTTTTTGTAGCTTACAAGCTGAGAAATTGGCTAGAATCTGGACCATATTCCTTTTTCTCTGTTAGTTTCTAGATTCAGTGATGTTTCCCAGAAGTGAAGGTTTATACCGTCTATCAGGTACAAAAGGTTAAAACATTGCCACAGTACAAAAGATGTCATTGTAGCATATTTTTAATATTGTATATATGGATACCTATATAATCTAAATGCAGATTCGTTCTTGTCTTAAAGGTAATCAAGCATTTAGTTGACTACTACAGTTGTGTAGTGTGGGAGACAATGGAAACTATATGATTATTGCCAAAGAGAAGTAACTGCTTGGCTGGAGAAGAAAGAGTTAAAGAAGAAACAAAGTACAATCAAGCAGAGCAACCCAGCTGGCTGAAGAGGAGAGAGCAGAAGATACCAAGACACCTGGCTGAGGCGGAGAGAGCATAAAGATAAGAGACTGGCTACTCTGGGACTGGCTGTGAGAAAGAGAGCAGTGTTAACAAACAAACTATAAGTCGGGAACTAAACATGATAGGCTACAAATAGAATGGTATAAAAGCTAGAGCAATAGGCTAAAAATAACTGATGTTAGAATGATATAAAAAGTTAGAGCAGTAGGCAATAAAGTGATTCACTGCATGAAGATGCTCTGGGTCCGTGCCTTCATCCCCTCAGTGTAGCTCTTAACAACTATTAGAAATGTTGATATTCCCTTGAAGGCAGCAAACCACAGAAAAGAATATGCTATCTTAACTGAATCTAGAGAAACAAAAATATTTGAGATCATGTCAAAAGTTGTGGGGGTTTTCAGCTGAGAATCCATATATTTAATGATTACTGAGTCTTAGAAATTAACACTGCCTTCCTCTAGCAGTCAGACTGTATCTTTGAAGTACTATTGCTGACACTCTAAAAGACATTTGCTATTTCAGTGGTTCTTTCTCTGTCATTTTTGATATTTTCCCAGACATTAGCAACAACAAAAGTTTTAAGAAGTTCTTCATGCTGAGAAGCTGTAAGAATTATTTCAAATAATACTGTTCTTATGCAGACCTAAAATTGCAAATGTTTTTTAAGAAATTAAAAGCTACTTCTGTATGTACATCAGTAAGTTTGATTTCAATTAATGCTATCTTTACCATTCCAACCAAAATTTTATTTCTACTCATGTTGTCAATTGTAGTCTTTTCTTCTAGTGCACTGGCTACCTTCCTTGATGAAAAATTTCTACCACTGTCAGAGTCATGATCCACTTTCCAGACATTTTTAACATTACATTACTATTAATAACTGGTAGAGTTACCCTTAGATGGTGATCATTCTGCTTGTTCTGTGTTGGTTTTGTATTAGACCAATAAAACCTAGATATTGTGCCTCATACATCTAGTATATAACCTCTGAAAAACAGATGGAAGAGAATTCCTGTTAGAAAACAGAACGACTGCATAGGATTATTTGACTTCATTTTTAGCTATTCTAGAAATATATTCAAAATGTACTATTTTGCATTTCAGCATTGGCTGGAACAGTTTGTGCACCGGGTTTGTAAATAAATTTAAGATGTTTTTCTTTAAAATATTCTTTATTTTCATTGAGCAATTATCAGCAAAGGTAGCTCAAGATCCAACACTCAAAATCCTTTGGGCTGTGTCAGCCTGACCAGATTCTTGTCTTCAGGTAGAAGAAGGTAGTAGCAGAGGGAACTGAAACCTCAGATTCAACTGAAGTGTTTTACATCACTGTTTTGCCCTATAATTCTCATTCACATCTTCTCCAATCTGCAAAGAAAGTTTTTTATCCTTTCAGTGCTGCCACCAGAGTCTGAGACTTTGAATACACACAGGTACCACAGCAAAGTCTGCTAATGGTTGGGCTTTTCCAAACATAAGTAACCAAGTCTTAAGAGAAATTTCCAGAGAAACTGGTAGGATCTGTACCTTGTACCTGCTGTAGTACTAACTGGACCCAAAGCCTTATGTAACAAGCAGGTAGGAATTACCTCTCACATATGTTTTCTTCCTTAAGTGCCATTTTACAAAATTTACAAACATAAAAACTGTATCTTGGATAACATAACTCAAAAGCTGGCAAAAATCATATAATATTAGTCAGTTATGTTTTCCTTTTTCAATATCAAGGTTTATTTTAAAATGCTAATTTGTTTGCTGGCTTAATTGCTTAGAAATCAAGGTGAGATTTCATCTGAAAGCTGAATTGGTTTTTTTTTTCCTTGTTCATTATGCAGAAAGAATAAACAAGTCATGTAAAATAGGACATTAGCAGTCACCTTGAAATGGCTAATGGTAGTTAGCTGGAAGTCTCCAGTATAGGTCTGGATTTATACATCAAATACTGGAGTTTAGTAGTTTTTTTATTTTTAAAAATAAAAGGAGTAACACTGGACTTTATTATCCTCTTGTCAGTTTAAAAATTTGGTTGCCTGAAAATCAAGTTCTAAATTAATCCAATAGTCCGATCTTGCAAATCAACTTTCTTCATTAAAGGCATCTGTTTTCCACAAGAGCTTAGGAGAAAGATCATGGTGCGAATTCCCTGAATCACTCATCCTTTGTGCCCCAGTGCCAGTGCAATTATAAGGGTAATATACTTAGATGAAACAGTCTTTACACAAAGTTGTTTTTCCTAACCTTTTTACCTGAGGAATTATCCAACAGTAAGGACAATATGCTCTGGGGCCGTAAGCAGGAATTTTGTCTGCTTTTCTGGAGAGACGAGAGGTGCATAATCCTTTCTGTCATCTTCTCCCATTTTCTTCCTAGGTCTAGAAAAAACAATTGCAGCAGTGCATTCAAAATATAGGCACTTGTTATCCTTGAATACTGCATGAAGATCAAATAAAATGCGTGTCTGGAAACAAAACTGGTACTGAAATTGCACTGAAGCCTCATCTTTTGTAAGCTTTCTTTAACAAATACTTCAGCTGCAGAAAGACAATGATTTTTCAAGACGTTTTTGTCTGGAAGCTTGCTCCTAAAAAACAAGATTCTCCAAACAGAAGAAGGAGGGAAACAGCTAGAATGCTTTTCCTTGTCTGCTTTGCAGTCAAAAAATAAAACAAAACCAAACAAACATTTCAGCCATAGACTATGCAAAAAATAGACCATTTATAGAATGGCATCTGAGCCAGAGATATTCTGTTAGCTGTGAATTAGTAGATTTCATTCTTCCTAGCTTGGTAACTCCTACATAAAGCAAAATTAACCTTGTTAAGTTTAGTATCATTTTACAATGGCAACATCCTAAGCCCAAACTCAGATCAATTACCTCCATATTATGAATGTTACTTGTGTACATTCAGACTCTTCTAAAAATGGTACTTAAAAGAAAAAAAGACAACTAATTGCTGCCAGTAAATCTGCCACCCATTTTTATTATTGGAGTTCTTTGAGTTCTTTTGATAAATTCAACTTCAGAAATCTGCAGGGAGCAGTAATTACACAAAGACATGAGAAAGTCCCACATTTCAGTCTAAAACCACACCTCCAGAATACTGATGAAGAGGAAAAATAAGAACAAGAAAACAAATATGCCAATATTACATACTGCTGCAGTCCCCTTGGTGGGCTATATGATACTACTTCATGAATAAAGATCGAGTAAACTACATTTGTAGCATAATAAGGAAAAGTAATTAGTGCCATCTATTCACCACAGTTAGAATTTGACTGGAACAATTTGATTACTTTTATCACATTTTAAACTTTGAGTAAGATTTTCAGCTCTGTAATCCAGTTAGTGGCAAAATGTAGAGAATACAAGTCAGCTTCCTGATATGATTGATGAGTATGTGCTGTGCAGGAAAGGAGCTGGAAAAAAATACAGAACTCATAATATAGACACTGACTGCTTTCTTTAAAGCAAATCTATTCTAAATTAGTTTGAATCCTTCAGCATGACTAAAATATAAGCTTAGTATCTTCTCTGAACAAACACAAAATAGAAAACTATTCCTAGGAAAGATGAGCCTTTTTTTTGGTTTGAACTTAATACTATGATCTTTCTGATATGCATTAATTATTTATATTTTGTTAACTCCCACATCCTGCTGAGAATTGGGCTCTAGTCATGCTGGGTGTTATACAAACACAGAGCTAATTACAACAATAAACTACTTCAAATTCAAATGTAATTTTATTGACAAAATATTGAGTGATACACCCTAAGACAATGACAAGCATAGGAATTTAAACAGATAGACTCAGATCTTCACTACCACTGATGTCAAAGAAGTCTTGGCAAAGTGAGGCACAGTGTTCGTTATGAGGGGCATATCATACAGTCTGCACTAAACAAAACTCCCATTGTTACTCCTAATCTAAGAGACTCCGTATAAGGTTAGAGGCTCTTCTCCTGAGAGCTAAAAGCCAACTCTATCCAGATCCACAACTTGATCCCAAGTAGTAATGGCAATACCAGGAAACCAGACAAGTCCCTCAATCTCTTTGAAAGAGGGTGCCATTTAACGGCCTCTCTACTCAACATTTGTAATCCACAAAAGTACCAGGAAGTTACTTATCCCTATTGGTTTATTATGATCCTGGCCCTGTCAAGAGTGAAAGTTTTGCAGAAAGAAGATTATACCATCCTGAGCTTTGCTTATCATGATTTCAAATTTCTCTTTTTTGTTTCCTGCAAAATTAAGGTTAAGGACTTTATTATTATGTTGACAGAATTATGAGAGCTCTGTATTGTCTCATTCTGAGGAATAAGATTTTTCTATTGATGAAAATGTGGAAGCTTTTACTAGATGATCAGATAACTGGTTATATTGCATCCTGTTATGAATAATCACAGTTTTCTGATCTGATTTTTTTTTTATAAACATTAATTATTGCAATGATATAGCTTTTTGTGCCAGAATACAAATTATATTTCTTTATAAAATATTTAAAATACTGTGGAATTACTCTTTTTATATTTGATTTCCACCCATAGTGTTTTGTGGACTTCTTTATGACAAGATTTTTCTTCTTTTTTATATATGTTGTGGAATACAAAGACATTTTTCCTGTCATTTCATCTGGTGTTCTGCAATTTTTCTTTCAAAAAGATAAACCTAGAAAAACATGGCAGTAAGGAGAGGGATTGTCTACGGTTGCAATCTAGGAAGTGAAATGAGAAGATTTAAATCAAATCCTAATTCAGATCAAAATATTGCCTTAATGATACTCCAAACCTGCTGTTTCAGGTTTATATGTCTTCAGCTGCAAGGAACCTTACTTCCATGACAGGTGTTTTGATCCATCCTGTCATGTATAGACTGTGTGTTCAATGCACATTTGTCCAGTGGTTTGATTCCTTTGTAACAACCAGTGTATACATATCTACTTTGAAGAGATAGTTAAATAAGTAGAAGATAGATTTAATCTAGATATTATTAGGAAGGAATTCTTCACTGTGAGGGTGGTGAGACACTGCCATAGGTTGCCCAGGGAAGTTGTGGCTGCCCCATCCCTGGAGGTGTTGAAGGCCAGGCTGGACAGGGCTTTGTGCAACCTGGTCTAATGGAAGGTGTCCCTGTCCATGGTAGGGGGTTGGAACTAGATGATCTTTAAGGTTCTTTCCATCCCAAACCATTCTATGGTTCTATGAAGTACTGCATTTATTAATGTTATTTCCCATTTAAGGATTTCAGTGTGATTTTCAAAACATAGAAATAATTACTACTCCACTGAATGGATGAAAATGATCTCCTTTTTAAACAGAAGTACTGAAGCCCTGAATAATTTAAACAACAGGCCTAAAATTCTAGACGAAATATGAAACAGTCCTAGCAATAACATGAAAACTCAAAACTCCAGCCTTTAGCCTGAAAAACATAGATACGTTTATGGCTTTTCACTACATTTCAGCATCTAATAATGCTTAATTATTTCACGACATAGTCCCCCTGCAAGATTAGAAGTACTATTATCCATGATTTACAGATTTAAAAGTAATATATGTGATTTAGATGAAATATAGGCACCTGAGCTAAAAATTACATAATCAAAACTACTGTATTTCTGTGTCTCGTCTCTGGAGGCATCTGATGCGTTTGCTTTGGGCCTGATCTTGATCTTTTTCCTCTATTAAAAAATAATTATTTTCAACAGAAGATAGTTGACTGATAGCACTTTATGGAGAGAGGAATAGAGTAGCAGGAAAGCTAGTCAGCAAAAAGAGGAATTCCCTCTTTCTGTCTTGAAATATATTTCACAATAGAAGATTCTGTGTGTGGACCCTGTGTTGGATGGGTCTAACACAGTAAAAATTGGTCCATAGTGGACCATCCCTGATAACTCAGAGTGGGGGTGCACGTCGAGGAGCTGGCAAGGCCACTCCTCTTGGCGCAGGCTGACCCCCTGTGTCAGGACGAATGTGCACAGGAAAAAGGAAGCCAGAAGGGCCACTCCTTGGGACACAGGCTGACCCCCTGTGTCGGGATGAGTTGGCACTTTCAGGGATATAAAAGGCCCGGGAGTTCGAGAAAGATCCAGAGAGAAAAGAGGGAGAGAAGACAAGAGTAGGGGAGAAGAGGAGAGGGAGATGGGGGAGACAGATCCAGTTACCTTTATAGCCAACATTGCCTCAGAGGAGATGCCCACCAAGTAGTGCCTGCCACCCCGTTTGCTCTCAATGCACCTCGGAGCTGGCCTCCTGGTCATTGAACAAATGTGTAGGTTGGTAAGAATCTGTGCCTAATCTGTTCTTTGGTAGCCTTTAGGTCTCTCTCTTTCTGGCTTGGGATATTCTCTGGGTTTTACATCTGTTTTAGAGTTTGTAATAAACTTTCTAGTAGTTTGGGGTGTATATGTGTGGTTTAAGTTCCTTCTCTACCCGGAATCCTTTGATCCCTGGAACAGACCCCCTGTAGGGAATAGTAACATTAAGCTGCCTAAGGAGGGCATCTGAGCTCTGAAGAGACAGGTTTTAAATCTGTTCTTCTGTTTCTGTATCTCTATGTTCAGACTACCTAGAGATATATTTTTCCCTCAGTTGAGCATATTGGTTTTCTGTGACTTACGAGTGACAGCCAAAAGTTATGTGTACAACTGCGGGACAAAATTACAGAAGTACTTCCATAAGGAAAGAGAAATACCCAAACCTGAATTATTGCTGTGAAGGAAAATTTAGTCTGTTCTGAAGTGTTGGTTGTTCTTTGGGCAGACTTACAAACTGGTTAACAAAACACGAACTAATTCTCGTTTTTTCTGAAAAATAATACTTGCCAGTGAGTACAGGTTGGAAATTAGTACTGGCACTGTGTGAACTCAGATAGGTCATATAAGTCTTTCTTCATTTCATTAATCATATTTTCCACTTCCCTTAAATACTATTATGAAGAGAAAAAAAAAGAAAAAAACGGCCTTTAATGCTGAATTAATGTTTCAAATATCCCTGAGCATTAAGGCATTGCTTCAATAGTTTTAAGGTATAGTTACTGCAAATGATGACAAAATGTCAATTAGTATAATGTAAGTCAACAAAGCATGCAATATGGCAGGGAAAAGAGTATAACTGAGTAATAATGTAGAGTTGTCTCCAGATAGAACAAACCCTCACAGGCAGTATTAAAGCATTCCTTCTCAGACTGGCCATAGGACTTCAGGGGAGCCAGGGCCATAATACATCATGGGAGAACATGTGTCCATGTGAACTAGTGCAGCTAGCTGCAGCTGGACGAACTAGGCAAACCATGCAAGACTTGTGTGTGTGTATATTAAAGATTACATTGTATGATTTTCTGTGAGAAGTTAAATGATGTTATCTCCCTCTGCATCTTCACTGGAATGAGTCTGAAAAAGCTATATTCCATTGGTCTCTCTACATACCTTGTATAACAGTAAATACGAGGGACTGTATAGAGTATAGTCACAAATATTGTCTGAGAGGTGGAAACACTTCTTACAGTCAGAGACTTTAACATGCCAATCTTTCAACCTTCTCAACTTTTTTTCTTTTAACAACAAATCAAGTTTACAAATTATTTCCCCTTAAGTAAATAAATGCCTTTGCAGGCAGAAATTAAAATATTTTTAACAGATAAGGATGCATTACATAGCAGAATACAATATAAGTGGCCAAGCAGTATGACGAACTACTAGGCACATGCCCATATTAGTTAGGTCTGTGGAGAAGATAAGACTGTTTTGTGCAGATTCCCTCACTGATGCAGCTAAATGGCACTGGTCGATGTACACTAGTGCAGAGCAGTACAAACTGGAAATTGTGGGATAGAAAATACAGTGTATCTGCTGAAGATAAATGCACACTTACTACTTTGGGGCTTTTTTTAATCAGTTGTTTCATTAGGATACGTGTCTCAGTCTTCCTTCTGATGAGCAGATGTGAGTCAAATACATTCTATAAAACCTACTTGAACAAGTTACCAAGAAAAAGTGGTGGACATTAGATGTCCTGAACTGTTTAAATGCAAACTATCTTCTTTTTCAAAGTTTGTCAATTTCTGAGAAGTAGCTACAACGCAACTGGACAGTTTATTTTAAACTGGAAGTTGAACTATGTAGTTACCATGAGAACCATGAAAGCCTCAGGCTGTATTACGAACTTGATAGGCAGAAAAATAAGCCTTTCACCTCATTCTGTTCAACACACCTGAGAAATGGACATGTATTGTTGTCACCATTGCCTCCATTACAGCTATATTAACATTATTTTATATACAAGGCATTTCCCCTCACCTTGTTTGACCTATATATAGGAACAAGGAAAATGCTTTGGAAGTCAGATTGAAAAGAAAAGGAAAATATTACAGTAGCTCTTGAGAAATAAAATGGTGATATATTGTAAGGTGTCAGAAGTATAAAAGAAATAATGAGAAAGTGGGGATGCATCAGTGCAGGAAAAAAAGGCACAACTGAGGGTAAAGCTGTCTACCACGAACACAGAGAAAAAGGAAATCAATGAATATGAGGGGTGAGAAAATCCTTCTGCTCACTTTCTGGAAGCAGTCAGAAAATTTTAAAGATATAGCTAAAAAATGGAAAGGGATATGAGCTTAGAAAAATCCAGAACAAAAGCAGAAGAGACATGTTCAAGTTGAGAAGTAGAATTATGAATCATTAGAATTCCTCCTCCTTTTATTAGGATATTCATCCTTATTCAATATTGTGTGAAGTCTCATCCAGAAGCATATATAGACTTTCACAGAATCATAGAATTGTTTGGGTTGGAAGGCACCTTCAAAGCTCATCTAGTTCAACCCCTCTGCAGTGAGCAGGGACATCTCCAAATAGATCAGGTTGCACAGAACCACATCCAACCTGGCCTTGAAAAGTCCCTCACTAGATTTCTTGAAGGCCCCCTTTAGGTACTGGAAGGCTGCTCTAAGGTCTCCCCTGAGCCTTCTCTAGGCTGAACAAGCCCAGCTTTCTCAGCCTGTCTTCATAGAAGAGGTACTCCAACCTCCTGATCTTTGTGGCCTTCTCTGGACTCACTCAAGCAGGTCCACATCCCTCTTGTATTGGGGGCGCCAGAGCTGGATGCAGTACTGCAGGTGGGGTCTCACTAGAGCAGAGTAGAGGGGCAGAATCATCTCCCTTGACCTGTTGGTCACACTGCTGGTGATGCAGCCCAGCATACAGTTGGCTTTCTGGGCTGTAAGCACACACTGACGGCTCATGTTGAGCTTCTCATCAACCAACATCCCCAACAGTCCTTCTCCTCACAGCTGCTCTCAATCCATTCTCTGCCCAGCCTGTGTTTGTGTCTGGGGTTGTCCTGACCCAAGTTCAGGACCTTGCACCTGGCCTTGTTGAACTTCATGAGATTTACAGTGGTCCACCTCTCAAGCCTGTCAAGATCCCTCTGGATGGCATCTTTTCCCTCCAGTGTGTCAATTGCACCACATATCTCTGGTGGTGTCAGCAAGCTTGGTGAGAGTGCTCTCAAACCCACATATTGGGGTTTTTAATCATAAAAGCTTGGTATTGTATTTCTCGTTCCTATATAATTTTCTATCATCACTAATACCTTTTCTCTGATAAGAAACAGTGTTTCTGGTCATCAATCCTCAGAAATATCTGCTTACTTCCTTCAGAAACGAATATTATTAATCTTTGTCCATTGTTTCAGATCTTCATGTCCCTATGTGTGCTATGTAGCAAAACCTGCAAACTTTAATTAAGATTTTTTTCATCAGCCCCACGGGGTTTAATATGTTTTGGTTATTAATAAAAATAAAGAAGCGCTGCAACTCATTCTGGGTTGTAAAAGAATCCCTTTTTCTCGGAAGCTGCACCTAGGCCATTATGCTTTAGGCTGGAACAAACTATCATTGCAGATCAGAGGACTTGAACTTGCCTTTGGGATTTACACAGACTCCTAATTTAGTGCAGATTGAGGTCATATATGTGATTGCATATTCACTGTCACAATAGAAAATCCTTGCATGCTTCATGGTCTTTCTTGTTCATCTACAGACTCACAGAATGGCTGAGGTTGGAAGGGACATCTGGAAGTCTTTTGGTCCAACCCCCCTGCTCAGGGGATGTGTTCATAAAAGCTTTTTGTAGCAGTGTGAAGTAGAAACACTTCTGTAAGATCTGATCAACATATATAGGCTATAGTTTTCAAAGAAAAACCATAAATAAGAACCAGATGGCTTTCATACATGGGCACAGACTTCCCTTAAGAACCTGTAGGCCTGTGACGAGTGTGAAACACAGATAAAAGAATAGTGGTGGCACAGATTTTGGGGCACATACTGTACTTGATCAAACAGTAATGGTTAAACAAATAGATTTTAAAAAGATGCAATTTTAAAAGATTACCAAGTGCTTCTGCTGCACCACTGAGATGCTCAGCCTGTATTTTACAAAAACACCCATATTATAACCTCACTACTAACAGAACAAGGTAGGTCAAGGTTGCTGCTGAAGTGTGAGTTTCTCCAGCTGCTTCTCTCCACTAAAAGCCTGAGGATCTGTCTCTTTAGATATTCCAGGCTCACCCTTTCACCATACAGACCAAAATGAGATTATCTGGGTCCACTGATAATTCAGAAAGGTCAGATACTTTTTGCACCCCATTCACACTAAGTTTGAGTATTCAGTTCATTGGTTTAAACAATTTGTACCATTATACAAATTGTCCTAAAAGAATTCTGTTAAGGATTCAAATGTTACTTATATTGCATGTAAGTATGGATGATGCTACTGGCTCAGACCATGAAGCATCTCACCTAGTATCCCATTTCTGGGAGAGGTCTATGGCAGACAGCAGGGGAAGAGCAAAAGCCCAGGACAAACAAATGGTGGAATTTTTCCTCCAGTGAGCAACAACTTGCAAGCATCATATGTCCCAAGGCAGAGGTGCTAGGATTGTCCTCATCACCTGAGCCCTTATCTCTGTTTAAAGTCAAAGACATGGGCTTACTTTGCATTTAGCAAAATAAACTGTAAAGATTTTAGAGTATTCTACACATCTTACCACAAGGAAAAAAAAAGTTGATGTTGTTGTTGATGAAAATTTGGATATGGGAATAAAATTAAATTGATTTCTAATATGTCTAAAATAGAGGCAATACCACAGAAATTAAAATAGTATGTTTTTTTCTATTTCATAATTGTTCCTTCTATGCAACATGAAAAAAAACCCAAAACCATAACACCACCCGATAAACTAAGTCTCCTGGATATTTTAACATAGTTAAATTTTCTTAACAATCTTAAAAAACCCCAATACTTTCTCTGGGGTAGCAGTGATTAATATGACTAGTCATCGATGTCTCAAGCTATATAGAAGGAGTTACAGATAAAATACAGGGAGGCCAATTAAGACTCTGCTTTAAAAATCAAATATGCCATTACTAAAATAGTCTACAGACATGAGAAGTATTAATGTCTAAATGGTCCAAAAACTAGGAAAAAAAACTTTTACTCATTTCCTTCATATTTGTTTTTTTTGCATATACTTTTGTGCAACTGTGGAATAGGAGCTATAAATGATGCAACACATAATGTTTGAATAAAGAAAAGCTCTGATGATGCGTCATTTTCCATCCTATTAAAGAAACAAACACAACAACAACAAATCCTACAGTGCACTCAACACTAATTCATAGATTAATCTAGAAATTCTCTTTTTTTTCCCCCTGTGAACAGTCATGTTTAAACTAATACTCAACAAAGAGAAATCAGCACAGTGGGATTTTCTAGAACTAGGTCTTTCTTGGAAGCTATTTTATATCATCTCTATCAGGAGTAACATTGCATATTTGAGGAAAAATTTATAAAATATCCTGTGGTTTTAAAGATGAGTGATGATGGTACATATACATATCTGAATTCATCAGAATGTGAATGCAAACTTGAAAATTTTGTAGATCTCCTAAATATATTCTGTTAGTCCAATAAAAAAATGCCTGATATTATTTTGTTTCATACTTTCAGAAGTCATTTGACCAGTGAATGCGAATAAAACCTACATTCATTTTGGTCTGGAAAGGTCTTGCATGACTGTAAAAGCCATGAACATTCGAAGCAAGATTAACAATCCTGGTAATTAATATTCATATTTCGTGGTGGCAATTCTCAGTAGTATCTCTAAAATACTTCCAAATATATCTGCTGTAGGGTGGATTATTTCTAGAAAAAGTAATACTCCTGTCTTTCTGGGGTTTCACATGATAACCTTTGGTGAGAGGAGAGCGGGGGGGTACTTTTCTTGTTTTTTTGATTTTGTACTTACGACAAACACTGAATTCACCCATCTCAGCCAATACAACTGTTATTTATAGTTTTTGGTTTGGTTTGGATTGAGTTGAGGTTTTTTTGGTCACAGCACTGTACTTTCATACTAAGGAAACAACTCTAGTCACATGTAAGTCTCTAGCCAGTATTGAGAATACATATAAAAAAATTCCATCATCTCACTTTACACAGATCTCTATAAAAAATGCACCATATTACTCTTTCAGCATAGTTTCTGGTAACAAGTGCCATATTTAAATGAATAAATAAATAAATACACACCAACAGATATACACCAAGCCCTCCAGCAGTTTAAGACCATCTCATTTTGGTACTGATCATTTCAGTTCATCATTTCCTCTCAAAAGTTTTTCTGTGTTTCCTCATCTCTTCATTCAAAATATTCAGTTAAGCAAATAATGGACTCTTAGTAACACCTTGTTTATTTAAAATGAAAGATCTTAATATATTATCACCAAAGTAGCAGCACAACAACCTTTATCAAACCTTTAGTTTTAAAATTACAGTTTTAGATGAATGTTGTTAATTGCCCCTAATAAAATCATACACTACATATTGTTCCTTTCACTTAGTTGAAGGTAGCCTGGGAATTTTTAAAATTAACCTATACAGAACCAATTTAACTGAAATTTATACAAAAAAGCAAAACAAATTGATATTGTTTTATCCAGAACATTTAATTACTTTTTTATTATTATTATTATTTTTCACTTATGAGCTGTGACTGTCTTTGTGGAAAATATATTTTGGATATATAAGGACAAAATACTGCATTTATTTCTTTGCTTCTCAAAAAAATGATTTCCCACGTAATGCTTTTCTGTTAGTAAGACAGAGAGCATCAATAATAAGAATACTATTTTCTAAAATAAATACACAGAGATAGATTTATGATGTGATAATAAACATCTAATAAAAGGAATGTGTTGGAATTGCAAATTAAAATCACAAAAATGTGACCAAAGAATTCTCATCTCTTACCGTTCCCGCATCCCAGGTACCAGCTACCTCCAGTAAAGACTGGAGCTGCATAATACAAAATAGAAATCTTTAATTACACAGGGAAATTAAATAAAAATAAAACCTCAAAGGAAAACTCCAGTGTAATCCAAGCGATAATCAAATTACACAGGAGAGTAAGTTATTAAACGTGAGGTATTTTGATAATAAAGAATAATTAAGAAGCAAGCAGATAAACATAGTTCTCATCTCTTTGAGGAAACAGAATTTTATTGATGGAAACAGCAGAATGAGCTTGTCTGTCATACAAAAGAGAAGTCTGAAGATAGGTAACTAGATACAGGAATAGAATAACTTCATTTTATTAACATTTTATTTTAATCATGACTTGGTTTATTTCTTTTAGTTACAAAAAGTGTGAAGAATTTGCACACAAATATATGTGTTATTCTCCCTCCACCACTGCCTAGTAGAGGATTCTTGAACATTTTTTTCTGCACTTAGTGAAGAAACAGATGATCAGTTGAAACCAGGGAAACTGAGGTAATTTTCACACTGCTTCCTAACAGTTCAGCCCTTCTCATACTGCCACATAGCATAGAGATCTAATTCCAAAGAAAACATTATGTGTTAGAAGAGTCTTATCTGGGAAAATGAGAAAAAAACAATCCAAAACCAATTTTCTTGAGTCTTCTGGCACTGAACTCTTTTCCTACAGTGGGATTGTGTCAACCAGATCCCATCCTTATCTTAGGTTGAATCAGGCTCACTTTGTCCAACATTCATACATTTATCACACCAAATAATTTACCTTGTAGTACATCTCAAATTTACAAGTCCAATGTTTGGTTGCATTTTTAGAATAAATTTTCTAGAATGAGTATATTTCTTCAGGTTTCTAACAAACAAGGTTATTTATCAGAAATATCCTGTTAATAATTTGTTTTGCTGATATAAAGCTAACAGTTTCCTTCCAAGCCTACTTTGTAGCTACAGCAGAAGTTCAATACTTCTTGTTGGTTTGAATTAAGCACGTAGTAGCAGCTCCAACTGTGAATTCTCTAACTTCTGAGAGTTCCCCAATATGATTTTATTAAACATGGGATTTAATATTTCCTCATCAATTATTTGTGCACACGTATAGTTATATCAAGCACTAGAATCCAGATCTTCCAGGAAATTAACATAAGAGTCATCAGTATACCTTTTTCTAAGGCACCTGAAGGACTTTATTATGTAAATAATGTGACCCACATTATTATACCAATGCAACTGTACTGGTAGCATTTCTTGATGCTATTTTCAAATGGTTATTAATAGAAGAATTGGACAGCTGCACAACTTCCAAGACTATAAAACAACACAAAAGGACACAAAAATACCTCCCAGTCTGTGCACTTTTTTAATAACATACACTAACCGCAACACATATTTTACAGTTTTAATAAAATAACTGACACCTCTGGCTATTAGAATTTCTCCAAATACTGATTTGCATTAGCTTGATTTTGAAAGCCTGGCAGACACACTTGTCGTTAGAAGATTCAGAGAGAGAGACAAAAAAAAAATTAAAAAGGGAAAAACCTGTGGGTATTTTTCAATTTCCAAGATTGTGGATAACAAAAGCATGTTTTTGTGTAAGTTGTGTTCTGTATAATGCCCTGATCTCTTTCTGGATTGCTGCAAGACTGGAAGGAGTGTTATACCCTACTGTGTTTTATCCGTATCTTGTCATTAATGATTTTTTAATATGGACTTTCCTTTGTACATTATATTCTGACCAGTGTTGTGGCCAACGCTAGGTTTACAATTAGGAAGTGATTGTTCCTTTTTTGTAATAGTTACAAATGTGATAGAAATCACTTCCCATCTTGTATTTCCACACAGGAAATAAAGCTTTTAGGTATAGACTACAGCAGGTACCGGAATCAAAAGCTTTTATTTTCCTAAATAACTCTTTTTCTTCCCAACAATGCCATAATGCCCTGCTAATGTCTTGCATCTTTTCCATGAGGTTGCTCTTTACTAGATTTTTATAACATAAGTGCATAAAACCAGCAGCATCTGTGTAGCATAATACATATTTCATATGAGTTTCAAGTTGAGAAATTAATATTTATAAAGATCATTGGATGAGATGTTCCATGTAAAAACTGCAATGTTAAAACATTGTTGATTTTGAACTTTCATAAAATGAATAGATGCGAGCAGAATCTAAAAAACAAAAAAAGCTATTTGATTCACAAAGCCTTGATCTCAATACTATTTTACAGGTTAATCACATTCAAGTACGCACCAGCAAGTCTCCCTCAAAGTCTAAACTGAGGGACAAGATGAATGCTGTTTGAAAACCAGTGTGATTTATTTTGCATTTCCTGAAGTATTTCTACTTCAAGAAAGAGCATTTAAAAGTAATTGAGTCACTTAAAAACTAAAACAAAAACAACAACAACAAAAAAGAAAACAGGAATAAGCATCATAAGAAAAAAAAAACATCGAAATCAATGAAGAGTCACTGACGGCAAATTCTACTCAGAAAACATGGAAGTGTCGGTTTCTGGTCAAGCATAATAGTGTTTCCAAGCCAAAACCTTCTCTAATGTTCTTGTGTCTAACTGCACTGTCAGAGATCTAACTACTCCTTCAAATTTCTTTATCTTTTTTCATTTTAAATAACAACCAAATAGACCAAATAATTGAATGTATGCTCAATACCTGGACATCTAGTCTCTTGCCTTTTCTAAGCTAAACAAAAGAACCTCTTAATCTTGAAATTTTCCTTTTTCTGTGGGGATAGTACTTGCTGTTTTTTTGTTGTATTTTTCTCCTTCTGTAGACTTGTATTTGTCCAAAATCCTTCTCTTTATTTCTTTCAGGTATATATCTTCTCCAGTCTGATGAAAGCTTCTCATTATTACCATGAAAATGATCTGAGTCATATCTTTCTTCCCCAGAAGCAAAAAAGCAATCTTCTGTCAGTCCTTACCCCAAATTCTTAGAAAATTTGGGCATTATATCCCAAATGTATACAATTATTCAGATTAGTTCTAGTTCTACAGAAAATACGTCATTGTTTAATTATTGACAGAAACTTTTCCAAGAAATTTCCCAGAAAGTCAGTTACATTTAGAGAATATATCCATCTTTGATGCAAACTGGGGTCCATGATTTGCAGCAATGGAATATTTTTTCAGAACTGTTATCTATATATGAGAAATGTTGTTATCCACACTGCCATAACATAACAAGAAAAAATAGGCACCATTTTCAAGCCCTCCAAAATGTATAATGACCCCTCTCTACATACACTGTAGATTTCTCCACCTGAATGGCAGAACTTCAATACTTAGGGACTTGTCTGCAGAGACTGCATAAGACTGAGGCACCAGAGGGAAACATGAGCTGGGGCAGACAAGGAGGCTCTGCTGAGAACTACATCATAAAACTATGCCTTCTGCTTTCCTGCTG
>NW_009915893.1:0-1258 GCF_000696875.1 Nestor notabilis | reverse complement strand
TATATATTAGTAAAGATGCCAAAAAGTTATATCTGATTTTGGTAATTAAAAAAAAAAAGCAAACCCACAACCCAAAAAAACCCCAAACCCAACTTAATCGAATTATTTCACAATCTAGATATTTGTACACTGAAATTTCTAAAGTGGGAACATTTAAATTAATCTCATTATAATCCCATTACCCTGTTTCAAAGTTTACAAAGTGCTCACTTCAGCTATCCCAAAATTAGCCACACGGAAAATGCAATAAAAACAGTGAAGTCTTGACAAATCTAATAAAGGTAATGTATAATCTATGTTGCAAGGGAAGAGATAAGGATACATTTCTTTTTTACTATAGTTATCCTATGTTTTCAGTACCTGTGTACATATATATATATGTACATATATATACACACCAGAAAAGGTCTGTAAAGGATCAGTAGTTCATCTGACTATCTGAACATTTTGAGATGTTGTTTTCTAGAAATAAATGGAGTAACTGTTTGTATACAAACAAAAGCCTCACTACACTTTCTAACTAGTTGAAGCCAGGTACAAAATTAAACTTGCTTACCCGAAAGCAGAGTGACATGAGGCAGGTGGTGGGTTACACACCGTATGCCCGATGTACAGTTTTTACTGTCAAGCAGCTACTTTCAGACATATGCAATATATGACAATTTCAGTCATCTGATCTATTGGATCTTATTTAAAAAAAAAAAAAGAACTTTGAATTTTAAAAAAATAACAAAAATGTGTTTTCCTACCACAAAAGACTGTTAGTAGAATTTAGAAGAAAATTCATGTTGGATTTTTGTTATGGCAACTCCTTTAGAAAAAAATTAAACAAACCAAAACAAAAAGCCAATGTGGAATTTAATCACACTTACTCAGGTAATTGTCTATACCACAAGAACAGTACCTCATATAAACCATATTAAAGACATCTGGAAATGTTCCTCTTAATCCTGACTTTCATTCTACTTTCATAATAAGTCAGAATAACCTTGTAAAATAAAACTGGCTGTCATGTGTCATTACAGACATAATCTTACCCATTTAATTTCTTCTCTTGATATCGTGGTTTAAGCCTAGCCAGCAACCCGGAACCACGCAGCTGCTCGCTCACTCCCTCTATCTTATTCCTCCCTCCCCTCCCGGAGGGATGAGGTGGAGAATAGGAAGAATGTAACTCCCACGGGTTGAGATAACAGCAGTCCAGTAACTAAGGTATAATAAAAGCTGCTACTGCTACCAACAATAATGATAAGGGAAA
>NW_009915892.1:617-4159 GCF_000696875.1 Nestor notabilis | reverse complement strand
ATGGTGGATGGCAGCCAGATAGAGCAGTACAAAAGAGATATAGAAGAACAAACTGCACAAGGAAGAAGACAAGAAATGGAAAGACACAATCTTGTTAAGCAAGTAAGTGAATTTCTCACAGGTGTCTGTAGTTGCTATTACAGATTTCTGTTGTGGTCATCATTTTCTAGCATTTTATTTTTGGTGCCTGACTGCATGTGTCAGTGTGTCTCTCCTGGAGTGTGGTGGGAGAAGGAAATATGTCTGGGCCAGAGTGTTCACTGAGTAAAGCTGGGCTCTTGAAATTGAGTATATGCTATTGATCGGCGGGAAGAGATCAGCCCCTGAGCCATCTCTTAAGCACGAGCTGGGTGGGAGGCACTTCAGGTTTTGCTTTTGTAAATGGTGTCATTCTTTCCCAGGACACGATGTGGAACCTGAGGAATGCTATCAGAAATTATGTGAAAGCTGTTCTTGTTTTAAAAGTTGTTCCTAGATTCACTGCAGTTTCAATACTGAGTTAGCAGATGATAATTACAGTCTTGATGGCCAATCCCTTCATGAATTTCCAACCTCTGCCTCCTTTCCTTCCCCCGCCATCTACAGGTTTATAGACTTTCCCAGGAGCTGAAGAAAAGCTCTAAAAAGTGCATGCATCTAGAAGCACAAAATCGTAATTTGCGTGAAAAGTTGTCCACCATGTGTGAGAACCATGAAAACTGAGGCAGTTCAGGTTTTGCTTTTGTAAATGGTGTCATTCTTTCCCAGGACACGATGTGGAACCTGAGGAATGCTATCAGAAATTATGTGAAAGCTGTTCTTGTTTTAAAAGTTATTCCTGGGTTCACTTTAGTTTCAATACTGAGTTAGCAGATGATAACAACAGTCTTTATGGCCAATCCTTTCATTAATTTCTACCCTCTGCCCCCTCTCCGCCCTCCGCACCCATACCATCTACAGGTTGGTGACCTTTCCCAGCAGCTGGAGAAAGAGTCTAAAAAATGCATACAGCTACAAGCACAAAATCGTGATATGTGTGAAGAGTTGTCCACCATGCGTGAGAACAATGATAAACTGGAGAAGAACAAATGCCAGCTGGAAGAAGAGGTGGCTAACCTCAAGCATCATTTGGAGACTAACATGGTGCATCGCAGCCAGCTAGAGCAGTACAAAAGAGAGATAGAGGAACGAGCTGCACAAGAATTAAGCCAAAGACTACAAGAAATCAATCTGTTTTTGCAGGTAAAGTGAATTTCACAGATGTGTCTGTAGTAGCTATTACAGATTTCTGTTGTGGTCATCATTTTCTAGTATTTTAGTTTTAGTGCCTGATTCTGTATGTTAGTGCTGTCTTTCCTGGAGTGTGGTGGGAGAAGGGAATATGGTTGGGCCAGAGTGTTTTTATGTGTATGCAATGTGCTGGCAGTTCCCTGAAGCAACAGCTTGCCCAAGGTACATTTCCAGTTTGCAGGTTTTGGGGACTATCGCTGTACACTGGTCTTGTTCTCGCTGCTCATCCTTGAATGGGTATTGTAACTTTCAGGAACTCTTTTCTCTATGCCAGAGACATTGCTCTTTCATGAGTACCTTTGATGAAGAAAAAAATGCTAAGAGGGGGTTCTTTCTGAACAAAAAAATTATCTCGTGGTATTTCCAGATTTCTGCCTTGATGGCTGATGGTAGTGAGGAGGCACACTTGCCTCACTGAGTAAAGCTAGGCCTCTGAAATTGAGTGTGTGCAATTGACTAGCAGGGCGAGTTCTCTTTTTCTTTGTGGTGGCTGAAAGTACCTTATCTGTTTCAGGAACAGGCAGCTTCCCAGGACAGATTAGAACAAATCAGAGACAGTCTTTATGATATTACAGTAGTCATGATAAGAGATCTTCAGTCTGAAATGGACAGCATGCAAAATATCCATCAAGATGATATTTCTCAACAAGAACACCTGCATGTGGAACTGGAAAGGTACAGTGGGAATAAGATACTACTTTCTCCTCGTGCATTTTCCTCCTAAAATCCCTCCTCTACATCTGGTCAGCATTATGTAAGTAAGCGTAAGATGGCATATTTATTTGGAAAGTACCTTAAGACCCTTCCCCTTCATTAAAGCCATCTCTTTAGTGTTTCAACAGTACCACTGACATGGCATTAACAGGGTATTTTTTAATTTCATTGTCTTTTAATGGGCAGTCTTTTTGTCAATCTCTAGTCATCTCCTCCTCTTATTCTGTGTATGTCAGAAAGGATAAATTTGAGGTCCCTAATTGCTTGAATAAGGATCGGCCTTTCAGAGTATTTGATTCTCTGAAGCAGAAAGAAAGAAAAAAAAAGAATCGTTTTCGACTCCATTTTAGCAAAATGTCTGAGGTTTGAGCTTTCCCTGGGAAAGGGAGGGTCGCCCAGAGTTCTTATGCAGGTGATGATCAAACAATGCTCTTGCTTTGCGTCCTCTTGATCCCTTTCACTTTCAAAAGTCGAGTAATAGCCATAGACCTGGAGGGTAACTTTGCAGAAGTGTTACTACCGAAGGTGACTCTTTCTTTGTTTCTCAGTGTTTCAGAGCTAATGAGAGACTAGCAGCAGCCTAGGCTAAGCTCTTTCAGGAGTGCCATAGAAAGAGGTCTTTATTCACAAGCAGCGGTAACAGTTGAGGTCTGGCTGAAAGTCCACTATTCAACTGAACTGGGACATCTTGGCAATGTGAAATACCCAATTCGACAACTGTTAACTCGATTGGAAACAAAAACCACGAATCAATACCATAAAAAAGAAAATGGGGGATTGTGAAATACGTCCATCTGATTCGTGTCAACATGGAGCAATGCTAGGGCCACATGATAAAATGTCTATCTTACAAATCCTTGTATAACCACAAACCTAAAAATAAAAAAACCCAGAAAAATCGGTGTTTTCTTTACTGTTTATAATGGTTGCCTGACGAACATTCTGGAATACTAGCTTTAACCAGTTCTCTTGCTGACTGAAACAAGGGAAGTTTTAACACACGCCAAGGTAAGTTTTAACACACGCCCCCTCCTGGAGGCTATATAAGCCAGAAACAGGGACTCTGTGCGTGCGCCTTGGTAGAGCAGAGGCTCCCGGTGCACCCAGCGCTGTTTGCTTGCCTCTGTTCGTTAAATACATTGTTAAAGTTTGATTGCAATCCTATTTGGGACTCGGTAATTTATCACAATTTGGGGGCTCGTCCGGGATAGCTTTAGTTCCTGAATTCTGGCTTGATCTAGGAGGGGCGCCCCCACCATTTGGTGGCTCCTGTTCAAGTCAGATCGGGACTTATGCTATCGTGAACCTGAATAAAGGCAAGCAAAGAATTTACATTTATGAACTCCCTTGCTGGCTGCAGCAGTATATTTTTGCCCGTAATTCTGCGTGCGAAGATCCGAACGAAGACGACGGAGTCGTAAGTATAGTATTAAAGAAGTATCCCGTTTGGTTGGGTGGGATTCAGTTGCCTGTGTGTGTAAGAGTGTGACTGAGACAGAACGCAGTTCCGAAGCGAGTGCAGAGGTCTTCTAACCGTGGTTCCAATCTCCCGCGACGGA
>NW_009915892.1:0-254 GCF_000696875.1 Nestor notabilis | reverse complement strand
AATGGCAAAAGGAGCTTTAAGACTGCATGTCTTTTGGCCTGTTTTTGGATCCTTTGAAGACTGGGTTTGCCAAGCCTTAAACATATATGTTAATTCAAAGGAGCCTTTTAGTCAGGAGGAAAGTGATTATGCAGGATTATGGATCAGGACTTCACGTCCTTTTCCAGCCTCAATACTTGCACTAAAAGCAGATGAGAGGTTTGAAGAAGAAAAAGAAAAACAAGAAAAAGAAAAAGATGATAAATGGGAGCCAT
>NW_009915891.1:21886-22966 GCF_000696875.1 Nestor notabilis | reverse complement strand
GGAGGGAGGGAGGGAGGGAGGGACGAACGAAGGACGAAAGGGATGATGCCTGGGTTCCGCAGGGAGAGCCCAGCGGAGCCCTTCTGTTCCTTCTACAGTACTGTGGTGCCGCCCCGGCCCTGCCCCCCGATAACTATTTTCAGGCATGGCCTCCAGTTGCTGTTGCTTTTCCGTGCTCCCTGTATCCAGGCGCACAGCACAAGCTTCCACGGCTTCTCGTGCCGGTGAAAGTTGTGCCGGGTACAGTCTTCTCTTTTCTGTGTCGTTGTGCTGATCACTAAGCAACTTTCAGAGATTACCTTGGGTTAGTGTTCCGCTGAGGTGATAACTGAAAGCAGTTTATAAAGAGATCTGATAAGCCGTGGCAGCAGCACAAGGTGAGCAGCGGGAGGATGTGGCTGGCAGGAGGAGGTGCTCTGGCTTTTCAAGAGCACGGTGCTGCTATATCAGCTCACAGTGCCTCAGGGAATCTCAAAGGTGGGGTTCCTTGGGCAAGCTGACCCAGTGCTTGGGGTTTCTGCCTCCATCCTCACTGTCAGCTGCAGAGTCATACAAGGGATCTTGTGTGTTAGGTTTTTAGGCAGCATAAACTGGGGACCTGCAGGTCTTCCCTTGCATTAGCAAATTAAAACAGCTCAGAGAGTTCTGCAACATACAGTAGAGCTAGCACTATGTAGGCACCAGGAGCCCACTGTAGTGGAGGAGAAACAGGACCTCCCCACCCAGCAGTGGCTGCACTGTTAGCACATTTCAGAATGCTGCAGCTTGAGGCTGCAATTTTGTACATGAGGGTGGGAGATCCAACAGCCCACCTGATACAATCTCCCTTCCCAGTGCTGTGCTGGCTCTTGGTGGGCTTCTGGAAGTGAGGGCAGTTTGCCCTGAGCCCTCCTCCCTGGAAAGTGGGTTGGAGGGTGAGAGTTGCTAAAAGTACAACAGCTGCTTCCCCCTGAGGATGAAGCCAGGCTGGCAGCTGAAGCCAGTGCTCAGAGATCAAGCTGAGTCTGTGTTCGTCTTGTGCAGTGCAGCACCTGCAAATTCACAGGGATTTTAGGCCTGCTTTTCCGTACCATGGCCACC
>NW_009915891.1:4512-21855 GCF_000696875.1 Nestor notabilis | reverse complement strand
CCCTACAATACACTTGCAAGCGTATGTTTACTTCTCAAAGCTTTTCACCTACATATGCCAGTTTCTAGTCTAGGAAAGAGAGTTCCTGGTTGTATTTGTCCTGTGATTTGCTGGTTCCTACTGGCTCTCAGGCCATCTGTGCCATGGCATGACTGGCACCCCAGGGAACTGGCTTTGCAAGCACTTCTGGGATCCCAAATCCTGGTTCTTGACCCATGGGTGACAGGTTGTCTAGTGCTATTTTGCATCTCTCCTCTTCACAAGAGATGCAATTCATGGCTGTTCTCATTGGACAGTGAGGACAGTATCAATTGGTGTGCCGGTCACCAGATGGCAAACCCCAAAGTTCAGTTGCACCACAGGTCTTTCCAGCAGTCCCACCTGGTACATTATCCTGTTGGATATTTTCATCCTTCTGGCGCTTGATAATTGGCTGCTTACCTTAGGTACGTGTGAGCCAGGCACTCAATCTCCACTGCATATTTAGTTAATTCTATATATTTTGAAAAGTTTATCTTGTGGGACTTCTTTCACATATTCTTTCTATATTTTGAAAAGTTTCTTTCACAGGACTGCTGCTCTGTCTTCGTTGGAGACTCCAAATTGCCAGACATGCACCAACAGTCTGGTATACATCCTGTCCAAGGAACAGAAGAACCTGGTGAGTTGAAGAATTCCAGTGGAGCATCCAAACTTTAGCTAACTTGGGCACCTTTAAATCTTGCTGGAAGCTCAGGAACCATCCCAAACTATTATGAGGTTGAGCAGATTCTAATCACTTAAATCTTTCTTAAATATATCTATAAGGAGAAAATTTATATGTGGCACCTAACTCTTGAATTTCAGATTCAGATGTCATCTTTGTGAATTAACTACTACACATTTACGGGTGGAGGGAAAAGGAGAGGAGAATAAATGTTGTTCTTGGCTGCGACTTTATGAGTGGACATGTGAAACATTGAACATGTAGTTTAAAAAAAAAAAGAAAAATAAAAAGAAACTCCATGCTGTTTAATCATAGGCTAAGAGCATCCTGCAGGAACATCTGCTCCCTGGTATTTATCAGTCTTACTAAATAAAATGAACTAGCAGGGGAAAAAATTTATATCCAAATTAAGAGAAAATGAATTCTGTGAATATAGAGACCAACAAGCAAATGAGAGCTTAAGTTCTATAAAAGTCACGTTATTTATGCTGGGCTTGGGTGGGGTTTTTGTTAGCATTTTGGTTGTATTTCAAGGATGTGCCACTTCTATGACAAGCTGTTAGTGCTACATTAGCGCAAGAACTTGAAATATTATTTTGTTCCTAGAGCCGTGACATTCTGTAAGCACTTTCCTTATTGTACAGAAGATTTTCAACCTACTGTAGATTGGAATCTTACTGTTTCTCCAGTGTAATCTTCCTGCTTCTTGTACTGGAATTAGGAAATTTAAACTTCTGAGGCTTTACTTTTAACCATTTGAAGGCTTGGTCAGCCTGAAGTTTAGGTTTTGAAAGTGAAAACCTCCTGTCTGCCCATGGTTAATTTTTTGTAAATTTTGCAGACAGAACAGGGAGGGATTTGTATTGGATAATCACCTAGTAATTATTTTCTTCTAATAATGGGAGAGGGATTTTTTTTTTAAATGCAAAAAGGGACAGGACAAAGGGGAATGGCTATAAAGTAACAGAGGGGAGATTGAGATGGTATGTTGGGAAGAAGTTCTTCCCCTGTGAGGGTGCTGAGGCCCTGGCACAGATTGCCCAGAGAAGCTGTGGCTGCTCCATCTCTGGCAGTGTTCAAGGCCAGCTTGGACAGGGCTTGGAGCAACCTGGTCTAGTGGAAGGTGTCCCTGCCCATGGTGGGGGGTTGGAACTGGGTGAGCCTTACGGTCCTTTCCAACCCAAACCAGTCTGGGATTCTATGAATGAAGATAAAGTAGAGAGCAGAGCAATCCTGAATAGCTGGCTTCCACCCACCCCCCCACCCACCCCCAAAGAAACACTGACAAAGTTGCACAATAGAAATGAACAGACTTAAAATTAACAAGAAGATTTTGCTTTCAGAAGAGCCTGCAGCTTCTGAAGGAAAATTGATTCATCATTGTCTTTTTATGGGTCCTCAGACCTTACCTTCACTACATTCTAGACTGATGCAAATCAGCTGTTTTGTGTAGGGTCACCAGCCTGTCTTTAAAACTCAGTCTCTATGAGTTAACCTACCTCTGTACGCCCTTCCGGTTGGGGGGACACTTTAGGGCAAATCTCCCCACTGCAAACAAGAGCAGAGTGAAACCTGGTAGTTTGGGTTTCATCTGGGTTATTGCAAAATTCTGGTTGGTTTTGTGGTGCTTTATTTTCCAGTGGTCCCAGTGTAGACCAAGAAATCATTTTGCACCCAAAGATGTGAACACTTTCCCACAATCATGTAATCCAGGCAGCATGAACAAGAGCTACCAGGGGATTGTTCAGAGGTGTGTAACGAGTGGTTTCTAGTCTGCGGAGATAATTTCTTCAAAGAACAAAAAAAGTTTACTTAGTTTTTAGGTATGGTCAGTCCCGGCTGAGAAGAGTTTTAGGGTTCAGCCCTTGTCTTTCATAGGCAGTTGTACCAACTCTGGATTTTGGCTCTTTGTGGTGAGTTTATAGTGCCAACTACAGCAAAAGGATTCTCTCCTTTCAATCAGTCAGCTTTTGACTGAAGGCCCTTGGTCCATATGGCCTGCATTTGCAGGTGGACAGACAGTGCTAAGGAATCACAAACCCTGCTACGCCCCGAAGGAGAGACAGTCTAAGTAAGCTCAGCCCATACTACTGGTTAAGTCACCAGAATTGCTGGAAGGTTTTTGAAAACTAAGACCTTACAAAGCAGAACCTCTTAAAGTGTTAGAACAATAATGTTGGGTTACCCCACAAGTGTTCAGCATAACAGAGAAGAGATTGTTGGTTCTGACTAGTAGCTCTGTAGGAGATGTCAAGTATTAACGTAATAATGAGTCATGCTTAGTATAAACATCACCATACCATGCTATCATTTAGTGATTCATTGACCAACATCATACAGGATTCTGTCAGGGCCCTGAGTGCACCAACAGGCTCTGCGAGCTCTTCTTCAGTCCTAGGCTCTTGAGTGCCTGGGCTCAAGACTGATTTTGGTATAGCGCAACTGTATAACCTGAGATCAGGTACTGTGGAAAAAGCTGTGTGAGAAGGAGATTTGAGAAGCCTTCACTCAGATGCACTCACCGTTGGTTCTTACTGGAGCTGTGGTGTAGCCATGTGTCTCATACCTCACTGACCCTAGCCTGCTGATTTGACATCCCAGGTGACATTGCACCTTCCTCATCATTGCCTGACCATCACTGAACTACAGGTGACCCAGGCTACTGTCAAGGGACCTGCTCTGCTTTTCTTGTTCAAGTCCTGTGGCATTGTGCCTTACTCCCTGATTTCCTTGCTGTCACCCTGTGGGGTCCCAGCTCCCCTTGACCAAAGGCACCCAAACCCTGATGAGTAAGGGGAAAAGGTTGTAGAGCCTGTTGGTACACTCAGGGCTCTGACAGACAGCAGGACACCTCTGTGGATGATATAATAAGGGTAGGTGGGCTTTTTGGTTTTAATTCTAGCTGGTTGTAATATGAAATACACAGAGAAGGGTGCCCCATTTCTGGCAGTGTTCAAGGCCAGCTCGGACGGGGCTTGGACCAACCTGGTCTAGTGTAAAGTGTCCCTGCCTGTGGCAGGAGCATGGAACTAAATGAGCTTTAACTCATAAATACGATACAATAATCATATGATAATAAAATCCAGCAAAAGGACACTGAGTGAGGTTCCTGAGGAATCTAGAACCTCCTGAAACTTAATATATTTTCAGTTTTCTCTTCAAACAGCTGTTTTCCTTGACCCAGAAAATACACAATTAGTATTTATTCTCTTCTGATACAGAGAACCCAGTCACCTGGCCTTTTATACCAAAACCCATTATGAAGTTCTTAAGCCAAGAGGTAGTAATAGCAGGATGTCTTGAATAGCTTCCTGCTTCATCAAGGAATTTTAAATTGTCCACTGTATGCTATATAATTTTCCCTTACCTGAGAGAATATATATGTACTACAGTAAAAAAAAAAAAAAAAAAGGGCAGTAGGAAGAAATCAAGATCCTCGAGCTTATTTATTATGAGTTCATTCTTATGTATAGGACACACTTAAGTTCATGCATCCATTCTTTCCCTGTGCCTCTGCAGCAGTAAACAGGCCCTTCTCACCATTCCAAAGCCACCATACTTGGAGCAAATGGTGTCCTACTTAAAGAAGGAGCTGCAGGCTCTTGACTGCTGTAAAGAGAATGCCCAGGAACTGAAGTTACTGGTCTGATGCAAGGTTCTCTTGACTTGAAATGAAGTGCTGAGATGGGTACTTAAATTTGCTATTCAAAGGAAAAAGGACATGAGAAAAGTAGGCACCTATGGGTAGTACTGAATAACAGGATTTGTAGCTCAGACTAGAGAACTTGCACAGGATTCAGTTTATTTATATATTGGGTTGCTGCTGTTTGCATGTCATTGGGTTGTTTGCATCTCTCATGTATTCCACATCTTCTATAACAGTTTCCATTTTCAAATCAAAGCCCAAGTCTTCAAAAGACATGATAATCTAAAGTGGATGTGAAACAGAATTTACACGCTAAACTCCTGGAGATTTTGCCTAAACCCATCAAGCAGCAAGGGTGAAGGTTCCCAAATTTTCACTGCAAAACCTCTTTTCTGAAGTTCCATTTCTGCATGTGACAAAAAGAGGCTTTCTCTTACCTGAGCCTAATCAGGATCCCCAACATTCTTAGTTTCTAATGGGCCTGATCCTGGGACGTTTGTGGTGAGTGTTTGAGGACACATCTCACTGAGAGATTGAGAATCACCACTTTAATTTATAACACTGATAGGAGTGGGTACTCCTGCTGTTGTCATATCCTGACATTAGAGCATTTATGCAGACCATGGGAAGTTTGCATTTGATTTCCTCTGCATTTATTCATTCAAATTCTCATTCCAAAGGAATCTTGTAGTGATGGGAGAAGTGGTAGAAGAAGAATGGAAAGGAAAAAAAGAGTGTCTAATGGCAAGAGAAAGTAGAGGTTTTATGACTGTGTTTATGCTTTGAACTTTTTTTTTTACTGTCTTACATAACATGTTTTGGTTTTGTTGTATTTAATATGAGAACATTACTTACTGCTGGTGAAGTCTTTGCATGGCCCAGATACAACCTGGGAGTTTGACTATCCTCTCTGAACAAGTTTTATTCTGCTGAGGAGCTCATCTGCGGAGAGACTTTCTTCACTCTGCCACTGAACTTCACAAAATAGACAACAAAAGCAGCAATAGGATCTTGTTACCTACCTTTACAACCATATTGTTACATCCATATTGTAACTTGAATTCCAGTCAGCTCCATCTAATGCTTATCATTTTCATTTTGGAGCGGTACACTGACAGACTTGATCAAAGCTTCTCTTTCTTTGCTCTCCATCATGTTGTGGTGCCTATCAACAGCAGAGGGAACTCCACCTTCATGAGAGTATTTGGAATGACAGACCAGAGATGGAGAGACAAAGTGCATTGTGTTAGCAGTATTTTTATAATTATCTTTACTGTCATTAGATGCCATTTGCACCAGACAAAACAGCTGTCTCTGAATTTTGAAAAATGGGCTACTGAATGTTTTCTCAAGCTTGTTTTCTTCTCTCAGCCCTACAGAGAGGTCTTTGAATTCTTCATAGACAGCTTCAAGACCTATAAGCCCCTGCTGTCTGCTATAAGGTATGAATATGAAGTTACTTTGGGTAAGCTTTTGGACTTGGACCTGTGGGGAAAAAACACTATTGGAGATGTTCTTACAGAGTTTAGTTGTGTTACATACGTACATAGGATGAGCAGCCTAAACAGATGTGAACTGGTAAAACCTTCTTTCTGGTCCATTAGGTCAATTTCTTTCATGCATAAGATGTTGTTGGAAACCTTTTTTTCCTAGAATATCTTAGATGTTTAGATTTAAGATTTTTAGATATTTTAAATCTTCATAACATACACAGTTCATGCAACAGCAGAGTATCAAGATTTTCTGGGACAATCAAAGTTCTGGTGGGGTGTATCATACTAATATATTTGGAGGCACTTGCACTGGTAACTTGAAGCTTGAATTACTCCTGAAGGCAGGGCACAGAACTGAACAGGCCATTGTTAGTAAGCTTTAAACTTTGCTTGGCATTCAGATGCTACAGTAATACCAGAACTTTGTAAACCATCACAGAGGGCTAGAAATAGACTGTAACCAGGAGCTCATTTCACACAGGGCACCGAGCAGCTATCAAATGTCATCAGTCTTCTACTGGAACAAACTCCTAAAGGATATATATTGTTTATCCCAGTACCTGTTAGCTGGACTATCTAAATCACAGGCCTTCCTTACAGACAATGGTTCTTTGCACCTTCAACCAGGTGAATAATTCAATTTTAAAAACTCCCTAAAAATTTTTTTCTCCTAGATCATGTTTATCAGTTTCCTTCCAGAACTCTTTCCTAGACATTTCTTTGCTTCAGCTCCCAGAGAGATTACTGGTGCCCGTGCTGTAGCTGATATTGTACGAGATTGACACAAGAGTTCTTTATTAAATGTTCTGAAGAGAAAGGCAAGATGAGAGGCATACCTAAAAGGAGGGGAGAGTGGGTAAACAAGAAGTTTGTATACAAAAGGTTGCATGAGACCATGCATTTGGAGACAAGAAAGCAGGTCAAAGTTCACAAAGAATGTTCCTTCAGAAAAGAGGATGTATTGCTAATTACCAGTAGTCTTTAGCCCCATATGCTGCCTGTGCTTAGATGGGGACCTACCCACCTAGTGAAACATGACAAAGCCATCAGTGCTCATTATGTCTTATCAAAGCTTTAAATACTCAGGAAAACAAAATACTACTCATCCTCTGTTTTCCAAATTAGGACAAATATAATGAGTTGATATCAGAAATCCTGACCAAGGTCATATGCAGAACTAGATAAACAACAGGATATAATTCTAAAAAAGACTGTCCCTAGGCACTCACCAGGCCAAGCAGCAAAAGCTCCATCTCCCACAGCCCAGCTGAGTGGAATTCAGGCATTATTGCTTGTTGTGAGACCCCACCTCTGCTTTCTTTAGATTATCAGAAGAGAAGGATCCATGAACTGGAGCCCCTGAAGGCAATGGTTGCAACTGCCTCAGAGGAGTGCATCCTGCAGATACTGGCACTGCAGGAAAAGCAGAAAAAGGAAATAAGAATACTAGAGCAAGAGAAACAACATTTGTTAAAGATCATTGGCCACATGAAGGAAGAAGAGAATTCTCTTCAGACTCGGGTAACTTTGACAATGATGAGTCAAATGTTTCCCAATAGCAGCTGGATGCATTTTATACATGTGATCTCTTACCTCTCAGCCTCTCATCGTTCGGTGTTAGTAGAAGTTCTGGAGCAGACACTAATCACTTGGCACAGATGTGCTGCTGGATTTTGGGCAGCTGACTGGAGAATATCCTGTTCCCTTGGGACAGGCTGTGCTGCCACTGTCAGAAGTCTTCACTTGCATCCATTGCCCCAGCTCACTCTTCCAGGGTCACACCTGAAGAGGGAAGGAAATCAGTATCTTCGTGGTCCTAATGTTTTAAGCTCTTATGTAAAAATAAGCCCACTCTTTTACAACACTGTACCTTAGTGTCTTTAAATCTGCATCGTTCATCTTCCTGCCAGTGCAGTCACACTGATATCTATGGGCAAGATTAGTTAAGTCCTTCCGATTTAAATTTCCACTTTATACAGTTCTTGGACAGTTTCAGCTACTCAGGCAGAAATGCCACTACTGCTGGAGAGCAGTAAGAGCAGAGCTACTGCATTAGGAAGGACAAGCCAGGGGCTAAGGGTGACTGCAGTGCAGTCAAAGCATGGTCTTACAGCACCAAGCAAGGTGCTGGTAGCAGTTGTCCTCAGCAGTTCCAGATGAGGCAGTTAAGCACAGGGTCCACCCATAGTTGGTGGGGGAAGACAGCAGCACAAGATAGGGCCAGAGTCAAGACTGGAGACAAAACCGCAACAGACATCCAAAAGGATCCATCCAGGAAAAAAGCTGCCTATGACATCAGCCCAAGGTCTGGTTAGGATACAGGGACAGGACTAGAAGCAGATACACCTACTGCACAGCTCTATAGCCTCAGTCTGTTTAACAGGCTGTGGGCAGATGGTGGGTGGATGGAGAATCCAGCTGAGGCTGATCAGGATAATTAAGATTCTTGGACCTCTGCTAGCTACTATAACTAATTCAGGAATCATCAAAGAAGTATTGGTTGGAAGGAATATCTAGAGTCTCTAGCCCAACCTCCCCCACCAAGGAAAACTATCACCTACATTACTTCAGCTCAGCCATGAGCTTGTCTGGCTGAGTTTTTGAGATCCTTCCAGGATGGTGATCCTCCACTTGCCTGGGCAGTGTGTTCCATAGTTCTATCATTCTCCTGGTGTGTTGTGGTTCAAGCCCAGCTGGCAGCCCGGAACCATGCAGCCACTTGTTCACTCCTCCCCCCTACTTTTCCTTCCTCCCCCCGCTCCTGGAGGGATGGGGAGGAGAATCGGAGGAATGTAACTCCCATGGGTTGAGATAACAGCAGCTCAGTAACTAAGGTATAATACAAACCACTACTGCTACCAATAATAATGAGAAGAGGAATAATAAGGGGAGAGGATACAATTGCTCACCACCCGCCAACCAATATCCAGCCCAACCCTAGCAGTGATCTGGGCCTTCCGGGTAACTCTCCCCAGTTCATATACTGGGCATGACGTGCTGTGGTATGGAATACCCCTTTGGCCAGTTTAGGTCAGGTGTCCTGTTTCTGCTTCCTCCCAGCTTCCCCTCCTCCCTGGCAGAGCATGAGACTGAGAAAGTCCTTGGTCAGAGTAAACATTACTTAGCAACAACTAAAAACATCGGTGTTATCAGCATTGTTCCCAGACTGAAAGTCAAAAACACAGCACTGCACCAGCTACTAAGAACGAGAAAAAAATGACTGCTGTAGCTGAACCCAGGACATGGTGGAAAATCAGCAAGAGGAAGAAACAAATTGTCCTACAATTTGTATATAACCTATAGCAATTCCGCTGTCGTCAGAGGTGTGGTAAGAGCAGGAGCAAGTACCTGAACTTCCTTTCATCCCCTAGTTTAAGCACTGAGCTTAAGCAGTAAAGGTGAAGAACAAGTTTCAGGACAGACTAGGTACGCTCTTTATTCACTAGCTAGCACTTGGTGAATGTTAAGAGGCTTTGGTTTTACTAGCAAGATCCAAATGCTCATGAGTATCTCTTCCATTTGCAGTCCTAGACCTAGCCAGTTCCACTTTCTGATACTCCCCGGCCTCAGTGTTTCATCGAGCCATAGAGAACTATCCCTGAAAGGAGCAACTGCGAATTTACACAAAGTTACACTTGGCTTAGAGAGCCTAGAATCCAAATTCTAGCTTGGGCTATTTAAGTTTTGCAATTTACGTGGAGTAGTTTGGGAAGAATAATTCTGCTAAAACCAGAATTCCATTTCTGAAACAGCATTCAACTGTTCTAACTGGCATGGATATATACTGAAAAATTCCTTGGAAAGAGCCACCTAAGCAGCTGACTTGCCTGCTGGAGGCAGCATGGTTGTGGTTATGTTGGTGTAGAGACACAGGCAGACCAGCATTGCTACAGTGGGCTGGTATTTATATGACAGTAACGGAATACAGAATTCTTATCAGAATCAGAATAATCAGAGGTCCCCAGGACACTAGTTGTCTTCTGAGCAACAAGTAAAACACCCTCTTGATTCATTCCTATCCAGCAGATTAGACAGCTGTTGTCAGTGAGAGGATGTGATCTCATAATGAAATGCGTATCATGGGAATAGATTATGGTTTTACACATAGAGCCAGTTCTTAAACTTCCAGATTTCTGATAGTTTTACTTTGCCACTAATTTAAAATGCAATTAAAATTCAAAATTACATCAGGAAATAAAAAATACAGCACAAATACAATCCCATGTTGCTGCCCAAGATACATTTTTGTCACCAGTTCCAGCGGAGTAAATTGGTAAGAGCAGCAGCTTATTTTCTCCTGTGTGACCAGCAACAGGGACAGAATATGTTGCTGGAAGCTTTTCTAGACACAGGCTTACATCAGAGAGATGGTGTACTCAGATGATGAAAGGAATATAATTCACTCTCTAGAAGGCCAAACACTCAGACTAGCCTTCTGTAACACCCTTCTGCATGCTACATCTGAGTTTGAACTCTTTGGTTATATTTCCATCCCCTCAATCCTTTTCTATAGTGTTATGTCTGACCCACCAGAGCATTCCAGAGTTTCCATGATGATGTGCTCCTGAGCAGTTCAAGCCTCTGTTTTCTGCAGGTGGAGAGTCTGCAGGCAAGCGTAGCTGAGGAGTATTCCCACTATTTCAATAAGCAGAGTGCCCGCAAACTGCTTCTGGAAAAACTGAATGATATGAATGCACAGCTGGACACGAGACCTCGCCAAGAACAAGGTAGAGAGAGTGGGTGTCCGGAAGAACCTGTCCTGCACAAAGACCCAAATGCACATACATGGATGCAGCAGTGTAAAATGCAGAGTATCTCTGAAATATCCTCAGATATGCTTTGATTCTTGAAAGAAGTTAGAGAAATTCATGGACAAAAATTCCATAAAGAGGTAGGAAAGAGAATAAGTAGGGAGGTACCTACGGGTGTGATCTGATTCTGTAAGTCATTGCTTATATTCTTGTACACTCTTGCTCAGCACAAGAAGTAAACAAATGCAAAAGTTCTTCATGTTTTTTTGACTCCAGTGCCAACTGGCAGCACATCTTACCCAGCCATGTGCCTGTCCACGTTTTAGGTGTCACAAATACCTGGCACAGAGGTTACTCACAGTGGTAGGGACCCTTCCAGTGTGCATGATCTCTGTCGATCCAGTCAGGTTACAGGCACCCATAGTGCTACTGCTTCTTACTTGCTGCCTGTAGCCATTGCCTCTGCAGAAAGGGCTCACTCACCTGGGGTCTTTTCTGTTAATCAAAACTAAGCCTGAGCTTTCACGTATGTATGTGTCCATGGGAGACAAGGCAGGACAGTAGGTGGGAATGGGAACACTGCAATATACTCCTGAACTTGCAGTTCTTCAGCAATAATACAGTCTGCACCCATTCAACTCTTGCTGACACTTTGTAGGGTTATCTGGTCTAAAAGCTTAATAGATGGTTCTGAAAACTACAACTGCAATTTTACTGTCATGGGTTTTCAGCAGTGGCTGTTGTCAAGGGTGAAGATGTGGTGAAATTAACTTTGGCGTTGAAGGTAGCCCAGCAGGACCTCGCAAAAGCCTATGCAATGCTAAACCAAATGAAAGCAAGCTATGGACATGACATGCCCAGGAGAGATTTTGAATTACTGGAGAAAAAGTACTCCGATTTACTTCAGGAGGTGAGCATAAGCTCCTAATTTGCAAGGTACACCACACATACACAAACACAGCATGATGCTTTAGTATTCAGGTTGGGACAGGGACTCAGTAAACCCAGAGCTCACATAATGGCATTTCTTTGTACATAAAATACATGGAAAGCCACTGTCTTCTAATTCCCAAAGCTCCCTGTCTATTGAAATCACAGACTGCCTGAGCACTCAGAATTAGTGTGCCATCAGACTCTTAAAAGCAGGTTTACCTGAGTTAATACAGTAAAAGCAAGGATAGCCCACAGCGCACCAGGAGTCTACAGACTATGTGTTGAGCACTGTTCTCTGAAGTTATCATAGATATAAATAAATGAACTAGGTTCACCTCACATACATTGCACAGTGTTGTCCAAAACCACTGCTGTCCTACTAATACTTATCTGACTAGCTAGGGTTTTGCCTTTTCCAGTAGAATTAAATGGCTTCTTTAGCCTTCTGGGACTCCAAGGTCATCAACCCAGCTATGGGGCTGATCTATGCATTTTCCAGCTGTGAAAGCTCTGGACGAGGTTCCTCATGTTGTGTCTATTTGCTGCCTTTTCAGAGTAAATGTCTGACAGCTTAGCTTGTACTGGAGATGCACAGGAACAATGCCAGGTCACATGCAGGATAGGGTCTGCTTCCAACCCTGCAGTAGCAGTGTGGTAGTGACCTGAGCTCTAGGAGGGTGGAAAAGAGACCACATCAGATCCCACCATGTTGTTAGTGCACAGTTGTCAAGAGAGTTGGATGAAAACCTCCATTAAGGAAAAAAAGAAGTACATGTGGTTGTGCTTCAGAAAAGCAGTGCTGGGCTGATCAAGACACATTTGGGCCATTGGCAGCTTCATCCAAGCCCTGACCATCAGCACAGTTTGATCCACTGCTCATGTCCCTACATCAGGGCATAACAAATACAGACACAGCCCTCAAAACCCAGAATAGAGGTGGGGGTACCTCTGATACCCAACAGACCTTTGTACTAGTACAGCAGAGATAAATCATATTGAAAAGAAACACTTTCTAAATAAAATATAGTGAAGAAGATGGGTGGAAAAATTTCTAGAACAGAAACCTGTGTTTCTCTTGTTCTCTCCTAGTGGATTAAGATATATTTTTAAACACAAAAACTGGTATAAAAGCGTCACTCACGTGTTTTGTCAGAAGTTTTTGTAAATGATAACAATGAAAAGTAATAAATTATTTTTCTTCTGATCTCAAAGCAATTATCCAGACACAGCTCTCCATAAGTCTATGGACTACACTGACTGCTCTCCTGAGCTGTCCAGCTGTTGTCAGAAACAGAAAATTTCTGTTACTCTGGTTAGTTTGTTACAATCCTCCTTTCCATATCCTTTAGACGAAGACTCTGCAGAAGAGTTTTGATCAGCTCCATAAGGAGTATGAAACACTTTTGGAAATCCAAAGAGAGACTGCAGAAGAGCGAGACAACTTCCATGCTGAACTCCAGCGAGTTCAGCACAACACAACACCCCGGCCAAAACAGGCGAAGTGTTCAGGTGTCAAATGTACTCAGTAGTGGTTTGCTTAAGGCAGCTCATCTTTAAACACTTTGCTATGGTGCATTTCTTACCTGTAATGCCCGATTTTCTCTGAGGCTTTTAGGAGTGGCCAGAGTATTCCCTTTTGCCTTACTGATCTTAGGAGACAAACCAGGTGTCTAGAGATCTGATTCTACTGTAAGGCTCCTGCTGAGATTCACAAAAAACCATTCTCCTCTTCTACCAGCTCAGTGTCTTCTTGCTGTTGCAGAGGTGATTCCTGGTGGGGTTGACCAGTGACATCGTCTGGCTGAGGGGAAGCCCAGTGATGAGCTTGTGGATGTGCGGCTGGAAGAAATAGGAACAAGAGTGCTAAAAGAGATAAAGGTCTTCTGTGGACATGTATGTACAAGCTTTCTTTGCTGCCTATTTCCACTGAGAATAATTGGTAAAAGTATCCACTACAAAGGTGGGAGAATTGCTTTTGTGGATGATGTCTTCAATATTCACCTTCCCATCAGTGTAACAACGGAAAACTTTAAAGCTGGGAAAACTCAGGTGCAGTAGAAAAGCTGAAACTGAGAGCGAGCGTACTGAAGACACAGCTGAAGTGGCCACACTTTATGATGATGCTACATGAATCATCATACATGGAGGTGGGCTAGAGCCCCCTACTAATGCTGCACGATCTGGCTGAGCCAAATTAACAGCTTCCTGCTGCTGAAAACCCTTGTCCTTCTCCCCTGTCTCTACCCCCAACACTGGCTGCAGTGATGGGGAACTGTCTAGCAGAGTGGTATTCATTTATTCCCAGGTTAGTTCTCTGCTGATGAGATTAATTAAGACAAGCACTAGAATAAGACTAAGTAGCAAGACTACACAGGAAATGACTACTTATTGTGGCAGCAGTAAGATAACTCAACTCATACTGTCTCGAGCTGGAAGGTTGCCTATCGGAAAAGGCTGACTGACGGAGCTGAACATGAACTAGCTTGTGTATCAGTACTAGTGTGGCCAGCAGGGCCAGGGCAGTGATCGTTGCCCTGTACTGGGCACTGGTGAGGCTGCACCTCAAATCCTGTGTTCAGTTCTGGGCCCCTCACTGCAAGAGAGACATTGAGGTGCTGGAGCGGGCCCAGAGAAGGGCAATGGAGCTGGTAAATGGTCTAGAACACAAGTGTGATGAGGAATGGCTGAGGGACCTGGAGGGGTTTAGTCTGGAGAAGAGAAGGCTCAGGGGGGACCTTATTGCCGTCTACAATTACCGAAAAGGAGGATGGAGCAAGGATGTGGAAAATCTCTTCTCCCAAGGAACAAGTGATAGGAAAGAGGAAACAGCCTTAAGCTGCACCAGGGGAGGTTAAGACTGGAGATGAGGAACAATTTCTTCCACAAAAGGGTGTTCAGGCATTGGAACAGGCTGCCCAGAACAGTGGTGGAGTTACCGTCCCTGGAAGTGTTCCCAAACTGTGTAGAGGAGACCCTCAGTGACATGGTTTAGTGGTGGACTTGACAGTGCTGGGGAACAGTTGGTCTTGATGATCTTAAAGGTCTTTTCCAACCTGGTTGATTTTGTGATTCTATGATTGCAATGCACCCCAGCACATAGGGGAATCAGGAAATGCTAAGGGGACAAGGAAATGTTATAAGGATTTTCCACATCATAGCAAGCATAACTGTATCCGAAGGTCTTCTCAGGGACACAGCAGTATTTCTTGGTCCTTCAACATCTCTTCCTCAGCCTTTTCAGAACCTTGAACTGTTTGCCCTGCCAGTTCTGAAAGAAGTTTCTAAGGAAGATCTTTCCTCTTCTATTGTTTTTGGGCAGAACCTCTCACACAGTACCATTTTGTCCACCTTGGAGCACTTGAGACACACTGCGGAGTTGCTGACACGTGTGTTTTATAGTACTGGGAATGAGACCCACACAAATGACTCATTTTAATGGCTTTAGATGCTGAGAACATGGCTTTGGTGCTGGACCACTGTCAGTGAGGTGAATGCCTCACCTGTGTCTGTTTCTTTTCCATTCCTTAGGGAAAAGGTGGCAGTATTCCTGTGTACCTAAGGCACGAAGGTGAAGTCAGGAACAGAAAGGTGACTAAGAAGGATGTGGTGAACATCCGAAAGGATGTCTGGAAGGAGAAAATTGCACTAGAACAGCAGGTGTGTCCCAGTTACTCCACAAACAGCATTTGCTATGATTTTGGGAAGCAGGGTCTCACCATGTCCTGCCTAGTGTTTCATCTGAATCGAGCTGCATAAAACATTTTAAGACCAAATGGCGTCAGCTGGCAGTAACCCTGTGCCTGGCAGGGCTTACCAGGGATCTGACTCATGGATTAGGACAGTACCACCTGGATAACCTGGCGTAGCTCCATCTCAGGCCAAAGAGGCCTACTCTGCAGCTCCTGCTCCCAGGACAGTTGAATTGCTCACAACGCAGGTGATGCCCAACGACTGCTGCAAATTCAGAGGCATTCAGGAAACCAGAACTCAGTGCCACATGTCCAGGACCATAAACTGCAGCAGTCCAGCAGTTGTTGCAAGAGCAGCAACAGGAGGAGTCAAGTGACGACTCCTCCACAAGGCAGGGTGCCCAGGGGAGGAACTGCTGCAGTCACCCTGAGTCAAATCAGCCACACTCATGAGTCCAAGACCTCAGCTGCTGCTGCTCTGGGGTGTGATGGTACACTGTAGACCACTGTGCCATCACCACTATGCAACATCTGTCCTAGGTGGTAGAAACCTTGGCAACATCTGTACAGCCAGAGAGCATGGCCAGGGGCTTTTGCTGGGCTAATTTTAACCATGCCAATCCATTATTAAGCTTCATAGTGTTTGTGTAACAAGAACAGGTGGCACTGAAGGAAAAACAAGGAGTAGGGGAAAAAAATAATTTACATTAATTTATTTACTGATATAAAAGTGCTTTGGTTTTGTTACACAAACCCCAAAGCATTTGCCCTTCTTTGTGGGCCTAGAAGGGTGGGTTGAGAGTGACAACTGGAGGCCAAAGGGGCTTGTCTGGGGTGATACAAGACTCAAAAGAGAATGAAAGTAGCTGTTTAATTCTTCCCATGTTAGGGACAAGTATGAGACCATCTCCCCAGCTACTGGTCAAGCCCTGTCACTGTGTCTCAGTCATATGAGAGCAACCTTGACAGAGGCAGTCACTTTACAGATTTCTTCTTGAGCTAGATAAAACCATATCCTGAGCTCAGCCTACGCTGTACTCACCAGGCGGGTAGGCAACCCACAGCGCTGTGCTGCTCTGCCCAGACAGCCCTGGTGGCACAGGCAGCAGGCAAGGGTAGTGTTCACTGCAAAGCAGCTTCACCTCCCATTCCTCCCCCTGGGAAGCTGCACCTTCTCACGAGGGTAAAAGTAGACAGACACTGGAGAAGGGAATCCTGTCCATGCAAGACACGTCAGGCTCTCACTGCTCCTAACAGAGCTTCTAGAAGATCCCATTTCTTTCACACACTTTGAGTAGTACCGTATCTGCTCTCTCCGATGAGAGGCTTCTCTTCACAAGATTTACATACCTGCCTCTTTCTCTCAGAAGGACTTCCCTGAAAAACAGTTCATGGTTTGTCTCTGTGCGGTGTCTGTGAAGATCAGGACACGGTTGCTGAACTGCAGCACCATGCAGGCTCTGGCAGCATCCCTCCCCACTCCCAGCACTACGTCAGAGCTGGAGAGCTCTAGCTACGTGGCCACATCCTTCCACCTCCTGTAACACAAAGACATGTAGCCCCCCCAGGTCCTCGTACACTTGCCCTACTCATGTCTTGCTTGGATATGGAAAAGCATCTGGGACCAAGTGCCACCTCCTAGGCAGGGAGGCTACTGCTCGGGGGGGCAGTCCAGGGTGTGCATATGCACCTGAGGGATTAACAGTTGAAGCAAGTTTCTCTACAAGAAATCACTGTGACCAACTACTCTGGAAACCATGGTGATGCTTGCTTAATTGTTTGTAAATCGACAAAAGCAGCTCAAGTACAATTTGCTTTAGATGGGAGCACAGTCCTTTTACAGTTTTGGTTCCCTCTTGAACGCAGTCCAAGGAACAGATGGGGCAGTTACCGATCTGCGAACATTCCCTGTTCCACAGGTGGGCGAAGAACAGTACCACAGCCAGAATCAGCTCATTTCCAATCTGCAGGAGGAGTTCGCTGCCTGTGACAGCTCAGACAGTGGATCCTTGACCAGCAAGCAGTTCAGGCAAGAGCCTAACTGGTGCCCATGAGCTCTGCCCACATCTGGCACACGTCAGAGCTCGTGACACACTGATTCTGTCTGCTCTCCTTACCTGCCAGT
>NW_009915891.1:936-4481 GCF_000696875.1 Nestor notabilis | reverse complement strand
GGGGGCGGTGTGTGGTGTGTTTTCTCATCTTTAAATTCCTGTCTCTGTGCAGCACGGCTCTGAGGGAAGCTTTTCCCCTGAAAAGGAAAGAGTCAATCCAGGAACTGTTTGATGCAAGCAGGTGCAAGTTGGACAGCAATGAAGACCTCATTGACTACTTATCCTTATTCAAAGAGGTAAGATGATACTAAGTTTTCCTTTTGATTCAGATTAAGTCTAATTTAGGTATTAAATTTGTTTTATCAGATTAACTGTGTTTACGAGACTAACAAAGTTGCAGTGCCCACCAGAAGCTCTAACACCTGAAGACCATCTAAAGACAACAGCAATGCAAGCTTGTGTTTTTCTGTGATAGAAGGTTTTCCATATTCTTCCTCTTTATTTTCACTTTTCATGCGGAAATTCCATTTCTGGGAGGGCTATGCTATTTTATACACACTGGGGACTGCTCCTATCCAAACTAGAACACATGTTGAGTGCTAACACACCTGTAACTTCTTTCAGGATGAGGAAGGGAATGCTGAACCTTTTGTTGCCAAGCTCAGGACCCAGTATGTCAGGGAGAAGCAGTAGCATCTAAGACAGCTGAAGAATGAGTTGGGAAATGTAAGTGTTGAAGGGAAGGGGCTGATGGGAGCAGCAGATCAGGGCAGCATGCACAGAGGGAACCCTGGCTGTGAATCTTTCACTTGCACTAAATACCAAAACTCTGCAGAACACTGCACAGCGGCAGTTCCTCACCCAAAGGACTTGGATATAGCAGGCAGTGAGTAGAGATGATGGCTTGTACCAGTAATCCCCTTCGGCACCTGAAGTCTCATGTCTCAACACCCCTTAGCTCTCCAAAAATGGCAGTAAAATCCTGTACATCCTCAGCGAGTGGTTCTGAGGAGTGTGAAGTGCGAATGGGACTGACAACTACAGATTTAAAGGTGCTAATCTGAGAAATAATTCCACTTCAAACCAAGAGGCAGTTACTGCCTAGTGAATAAGGCTGGTGCCATGCACTGAGCACTGAGGAGAACACCGAAGGTGGGTAGATGCCCATGATGTTATGTACTGTCCAATATGGGCACTGAATTAGCAAGGGAATATACAGTTGTGCAGCAAAGGATATCACAATGCACAGAAGTGAAATTAAGTTCTTCCAAGGTTATGACAAATGGAAAATTTCCTAATTTCCCTTCAGTATGAAATTTCATACTTAGTAGTCTTTATTACATGTGTGTTTAAAAACCAAAGGGATACTAGAAGCAGAGATAACAATACCAAAAGTCATCTTTGCTCTGCATTTCAAGCAACATAGATTCTCGCTGTGGCACCACTAAGTAAACATTCCTTTCACCTACCACAGCACAGCAGTGATTGAGTTGTTTTTGCACAGGGAGGTGAAGGCAGATGATCTGAAGACCTCCTTCTGCACGATCAATCCTGGTATTGATGATCAGATGCTGGATACCTATATTGGCCTGGCTTACTAGGTCCAAACAGATGAGCCAGCCCAAGAAGTTGTGACCGTGAAAACTGTCCTTGAGAGACTGACTACTGGAGATGTGAAATGAGTAGGGCCGTCACCCAGGGTAGGAAGCATGACAGGCTTTGAAGGAGATCAAGAAGACCTCCAGTGTTAAAAATAAATTGAATGTTTGATCAACAGGTTTGAATACCAAGCCAAGTATAGTTACTGCACTAAATACTTATTCCCATGCACACAGAGATACCGCTGGTAACCAGAAGCTGAGAGGATAGGCTAGTCTGAACTATAAGAAGCACTCAGCTTAATAAGCAAAGCCCTGCAAATACAGTTTTGCAGCCTCTGCAGAGCCATTCCACGTCAGCCAGATTTGCAGTGAGAAGCTGTCTGATCCCCAGACAGAGCCTTCACCCCTCCCCCCACAGCAGCAGGGCACTGCAGAGGCTTGGGCTTTGCCTGATGACAGCACAACTGTGCTCCAGCAACTGGTACTAGAACCTAAGAAGCTACCACCAAACTCTGGGCTGCAACATGGCTGCTTTAGACCTTGGGCTTTATGGTCCCTTGGCTAATGAGGAAGAGTTTCAAAGTTTCAATTCCAAAACCAGGAGCTAGCAGTAAAGTCATGGTGCAAGTGAAAGGTGAGTTCAGTCCACACCAGATTTGATATCATCATGCCTGTCCACAAGGAGACTTGGTGTAGCTGGTTTTGTCCAGTACAAAGTCACTTCAAAAAAGATATTCAGGTGCTGCCCCACGAGTAGGTTTAACCAAACTGGGAGCTGCAAAAGCAATCCAAGCACAGAAAAACTGAAATCTGGCCCTTGCTTTAAGGAAGACACCACAGGCATTTTGGTAACTACCTTTCTAATCAGTGGGATTCATTCATAGAATCAGAATCCTAGAATGGTTTTGGTTGGAAGGGACCTTAAAGCTCATCCAGTTTCAACCCCCAGCTGGTGTGTCAGAGTAAGAACCACCCTTGCAGCATCTCCGTGGCCTCCTCTGGGCTCGCTCCAACAGTTCCATGTGCATCTTGTGTTGTTGCGCCAGAACTGGACACAGGACTGCAGAGGGGGTCTCCCCAGAGCGCAGCAGAGGGGGAGAATACCCTCCCTGAGCTGCTGCTCACACTCTGGGGGTGCAGCCCAGCACACAGCGGGGTTCTGGGCTCAAGTGCACACTGAAGCTGGGTCATGGGGAGGCTTCTCATCACCCAACACCCCCAAGTCCTTCTACTTGATACTCTCCCAATTCCCCATTGCTTCCAGCTCACCAATATCCTGACCCCACCATGCTCAGCAGCCCTTAGTGGTCCCTTCCTGGAAACTGCTGCATGAGTAGGGTGTGTGGAAAGACGCTGCTCTCCAGTACCCACCTGGGACACCTACAGTCCCACCAGTGGGCTCGTGGAGTTATGAAAACAGGTGTGTAGCTTCTCAGTGAGCCAACAGCTCCTTGAAGGGCCCAGCAGTCCAGTGTCCACACTTGCCCTTGTGTTAAAGACTCCTTCTTCGTAGGAGAAGAAGGTGAGCTGGTAGCCCTGTGCAGAGCTTGGCACATCACTGTATTTCAGCCTCTGCAGCACAGAACTGCTGTCCAGGTTCTCTAGTTTGAGCATGTCAATAACCACCAGGAACCTCTAGGTGAGAAGGATGCAGTGAAGGCCAACAGGAAGGACTTCCATAGGATACCCATCATGTGGGGGTATAACAACCCCTCTCATGCGCAATGCCTCAGGCACAGGAAGCCAGAGCTTCAGGATGGCTCTGCATAGGCAAAACGTGGGTATGGCCAGGCATGGCCAAGGAGAGGGAAAAGCCTTCAGGAAAGAGCTTCCAGGCAGTGGAAGCTTCCTTTCTTGTGCTGCTGCAGGGACTGCTGATGGGACCAGACCTCCTGGGCTGGACTCACCTCTGTGGTCTGTGCAGCCAGTTGGACACAGGGAGAATCTCAGTGTAGGAATTCCTACATGCCACCTCCTGGGAAATGGTCGCTGAACACTTGTGGGATTCAGCAGTTCCCTGCAGACAGTAGTACAAGCCCGTCCCATCTGGCAGTGGGAAAAAGA
>NW_009915891.1:0-887 GCF_000696875.1 Nestor notabilis | reverse complement strand
CTCTGGTCTGTCACCAAAATCTGGGAAATAACCTCTCCAATCAGAACGATGGGTTAGAAACTAATGTGACTTTATTATGGTATTGGGTGCATGGGGGATCCCTCCACCTGTCATGCATACTGAGAAGAGGCAGTTTACAGTTTATATACCATTATTATATACACATTCATTACAATTCTGTGAAATGCCCACCCAATTCTCATTACTCATGCATATATGGTAATTTGAGGAATGGTCTCTAGGGGTCGTCGTGGTCGTTTGGGGAGAAATACTCATTTTACCCTTTTATGGGCATCCATTAGTTAAGGACATTGGAATATGTGTTTTGTCTTTCCAGTTAACTACATGTTCTTGTTTGGTCTAATTTATGACCCTGAGAGGCTCCTAGAGTTGTGTTCTTTTGCAGCCTTTTATCTATTTCTCTGGCCTTATCAACAGGAGGAAGGCCTACATTGGTTTGAGAGAAGACATCTGGTCCTCTTGTTGCATGCCTTCCTCAAGAATTCTTGTAGCCCTGTTCATGTCTAAGTCTCTATACACAGTGAAATACTAATTAAATTTGGTATCAGTTATACAGTGAAATCCTAATTTAATTCGGTATCAGGACCAGCTCCAGAGTCCTGGACAGAGCACCCCTGGACAGTCCCATGCCTGAGGCTGTCACTGGAGCAGCTTTCAGCACACCCAGCTGCCAGAGCTGTGGCTGCAGCCCTGTCCCGCGCAGGAGGAGACATCAGCGTCAGACCCTCTTGGAGGCAGTATCTCTGGGCAAAGCAAGGAGACACGGGCCCTGCAGCAGATCTGCTCTGCCCATCCCAACACTCCTTTACTGGCCTCACTCACCTGGGCACATCCCTGTGACGTGCGGAAAGCAGACTCCACAATCT
>NW_009915890.1:5662-19859 GCF_000696875.1 Nestor notabilis | reverse complement strand
ATTTATATATAGTATTAATCTGATAAATTTTAATATATTTATTTTCCATATAACTTTTTTATTTTAAGGGACACTACATGATGCAGTTTATATTTGTAGAGAAGAATAAAATGCAATTAGATAAAGAGTTAGAACAATGACAAGTTCAGTTGACTATGGGCAGTTATAGCATTAAATCAATTGTTAAATATATCTGAAGATGGTTTTTGTACTGGAAAAAATATGGTCTATTCAAACAATATAAATTCATAATATAGCTTTACAGTAGTCATATTTTTCTATGTTGAATATTAAATTCATAAATATTGGCTTTCAGGCTAACAAATTATCCTTGGTGAGGGGAAGGAAAGATTCCTTTAAGTTATCTTTCCATTGTCCGTGATCTTGGGATGGATTAAAAGAAACGTAGAAGCCATGTATGTAAAAAACCCCAACATTATACTAGTTGTTGCTAAGTAATTCTTACCCTGATCAAGGACTTTCCAGTTTCTCATGCTCTGCCAGTGAGGAGGGGCACAAGAAGCTGGAAGAAAACAGAGAGAGGACACCTGACCCTAACTAGCCAAAGTGGTATTCCATACCACAGCACATCATACCCAGTATATAAACTAGGGGGAGTCACTCAGAAGGCCCAGATAACTGCTCGGGTTGGGCTGGGTATTGGTCCGTGGGTGGTGAGCAATTGTATTGTGCATCACTTTTGTTTATTTTTCCTTTCCCTTTTTTAGTTTTATATTCTCTCCCGTTGTTATTTTGCTTATTATTAGCAGTATTATGTTGCACTTTATTTTAGTATTAAACTGTTCTTACCTCAACCTGTGGGTTTTACATAATTTCAGTTTTCCCCCCCATCCCACCCAGGGAGAGGGAGGAGGGAATGAGTGAGCAGCTGCATGATTCTGAGTTACCAGCTGGGCTTAGACCAGACAAGGACCATCAGTGAAAATTAGTTTTACACACAGGTCACACACACTTTTGCTCCTACTTTACTTTTATGTATAAGTTGACTTTATTTGAGGTTTCCTCTCTGGTGTGAATTTAACTAGTTATGAAAAGAGTTTTTTGCTCCTTTTCAGTCCCTGGTCAGCCAGACAAACTGGTCTGAGTTTGATTAGCAATAGGTAAGACAGCACAACAAATATTTTAATTTTATTATTGTCTTGATGAAGGAATTCACAATTTCTTCTAAATGTGAACTCATTCTACAGGGTTTGGCACTGTTTGAGTCAGAAAAATGTTTATGGATAAATCAGATAGATAGAAAGACTTGAAACTGAAAATGATATTTAGAAACAACCAGAGAACCATGGCTTATTTTTATCTGTTTGGAAACTATCTGAAATCTTATTACTGCTGTGAATTCTGAAAACAAAGAAGCCACCATATGACTCCATGAAATTGTATATGTTGATTTACTGGTCTCACTGTAGGCATTGGCATATTCATAAAAATAAAGAAGAAAAAAAACCCCACTTTCATATACCAATAGGCATGCAATGGCTTAACAGATATTGTTAAAAATCATGGCAGTCAGGTGAAGTTACCAATGACTGGAAGAAGGGTAACATAACCCCCATTTTCAAGAAGGGGAAGGTGGAAGACCCGGGCAACTACAGACCAGTCAGTCTCACCTCTGTGCCTGGCAAAATCTTGGAGCAGATTCTCCTGGAAAGCATACTAAGGCACATGAAAAACAATGAGGTGGCTGGTGACAGCTAACATGGTTTTACTAAGAGGAAATCCTGCCTGACCAATTTGATGCCCTTCTGTGGGAGGCAAAGGCAAGAGGATCTGCATCATGAGCTTGAGGAACACTCTGATAACTGACCAAGCCCTGATACCCAACAAGCCTTGGGCTGATGGGCCAGGATGTTGAGAGACAGATAAGCCAGGATGTTGGGAGACAGATAAGCTAGGATGTTGGGAAACAGATAAGCCAGGATGTTGGGAAACAGGAAAAACATGGCATCCTCAGGCATGCTGAGAAAGTACCAAATGAGGGAATAAAACGGGCTTGATTGTGATAAAGTTTGTCTCAGTATCCTCACCAACCTCAGTCCGTGCCTTCAATACGCCACAGCCTTCTATGATGGGGTTATGGAACTGATGGACAGCGGCAGAGCAGTTGACGTCATCTACCTGGACTTGTGCAAAGCGTTCGACACTGTCCCACACAACATCCTTGTCTCTAAATTGGAGAAACATCAATTTAATAGATGGACCACTCAGCGGATTAAGAACTGGATGGATGGCCGCATGCAAAGAGTCGTGCTCAACAGCTCAATGTCTGGTTGGAAAACAGTAACAAGTGGTGTCCCTCAGGGATTGGTGTTGGGACCTGTTCAACATCTTTGTCAGTGACATGGACAATGGAATTGAGTGTACCCTCAGCAAGTTTGCTGGCCACACCAAGCTGTGTGGCTCGGTTGATACGCTGGAGGGAAGGGATGCCATCCAGAGGGACCTGGACATGCTTGTGAGGTGGGCTAATGCCAACCTCATGAAGTTTAACCAAGACAAGTGCAAGGTCCTACACCTGGGTCGGCACAACCCCAGGCACAGCTACAGGCTGGGTGGAGAACAGATTCAGAGCAGCCCTGCAGAGAAGGACTTGGGGATGGTGATTGATGAGAAGTTTAACATGAGCCACCTTCAGTGTGCGTTTGCAGCCCAGAAAGCCAACCATATACTGGGCTGTATCAAAGGAGGTGATCCTGCCCCTCTACTCTGCTCTTGTGAGACCTCACTTAAAATACTGTGTACAGTTCTGGTGTCCTCAACATAAAAAGGACATGGAGCTGTTGGAGCAAGTCCAGAGGAGGCCACAAGGATGATAAGAGGGCTGGAGCACCTCGTGTATGAAGACAGACTGAGAAAGTTGGGGCTGTTCAGCCTGGAGAAGAGAAGGCTGTGTGGAGACCTCAGCCTTCCACTATCTGAAGGGGGCCTATAAGGAAGCCAGAGAGGGACTCTTCATCGTATGCTGTATCAATAGGACAAAGGGTAATTGCTTCAAACTTAAACAGGGGAAGTTCAGGTTAGATATAAGGAAAAAGTTCTTTACTGTGAGGGTGGTGAGGCGCTGGCACAGGTTGCTCAAAGAAGTGGTGAATGCTCCATCCCTGGCAGTGTTCAAGGCCAGGATGGACAGAGCCTTGGGTGACATGGTCTAGGGTGAGGTGTCCCTCCCCATAGCAAAGGGTTGGAACTAGATGATCTTAAGGTCCCTTCAGTCCAAACTATTCTATGATTCTAAAATTGTGCAACTCCCTCATTTTCAACACTGTACTGAAAAAGGCTTTCTCTTCGCTAAAAAAAAAAAAAGAATACATGATCCTTCATTTTGGCAGAACTATCATATTTACAGTCCACAGTGTTGTTTTTTGAATTTATACACCTTTCTGTTCTACAGTCTTCAAATCTGACATTATATTGGTCAGGATGACCCGGACACTTACTCATGTTCTTTAGAAGCTACTCTTTATCACATTCTAATACATTCAGGAAAATGTCTCTATTTTGAGTTAAAAAATATAATTTGTTCTGACAAAATCTCCAGTGTCTGTTACTTTAATGAATGCAGTAATAGAGTCAAGTATTTTTGCACAAATATGTTTTGTGGTGGGTTTTTTTGGGGTTTTTTTTTTTTTTGACAGATCTGTACTTGTACAGTATCAAAAGCAGATCATAAAATCAGAACAATTTGGGTTGGAAGGGACCTTCAAAGGTCATCTAGTCCAATCCCACTGCAATGAGCACAGACACCTTGAAGTAGATCAGGTCGCACAGAATGTGTGTTTGCTTTGTAACTAAGAGATCGCATAGGATCTTTTTTCCCTTTCTTATTTAGTGTAAAAGTGGCATAAGATGTCATAAGACCTTGCTATCGAATATCCTGGAAACAGCTAAGTGACACAAACTATTAAAATTAATACATATTTTAAAATGTAACTAACTTTTAACTGAGTTACAGTACAAGTATTAAATCTGTGCTTCACCAGCAGAAATTTTCTCTCATCAGTTCTCTCATCTATTTTTATGTGTTTCCATCCTAGTTTTTATAATTCTGCTATGTTCTCTCAAAAACTCTGGACAGCAATCACTTTCCATATAAAGGATACATCATACACAGGTCATGCTTCAACAATTCTATGCATGAAGACTTGTACTTTTGGTGAAAAATCTGTTGCAGACAAACTGATGAGCTTTCATTCTTGCAATCAAGAAAAAAAAGCCTACAAAAGTAGGATATGCAGAAAAAGCAACTTCTAGTTTGTATATGTCATCAACATGAAAGAAAAGAAAATAGGGTTGATTGTACAGATCTCAACAAGTTATGCACAAATAAATCACATTTTGAATGAACTGTGTCAGTAATTGCTTATACTTCTTTTAAAAAGCTGTAATATTGCTTGGCTGCAGATGAAAGAAATGAAGAATCATGGCTTATATATCTGGTTATGAAAGTGAAGAAGTTTCACACAGAATTAGGAAATCCAGACAACAAATGCCATTTCCTCTCTTCCCATTCCCTCCCCTGTTTTCTCTTTATTTCATGAAGTGTGTGGCTAATAATCTGCTTTTTGGTGTCCAGGATAAAGCAAAAGATAAGATTTCTTGACTATGAATGACATTGCTATCAAAGAGTACTGAAATGATTTGGGGGTATATAAAGTGATCTTCCTTGAGGACATAATAAGCTGTTAACAGGTATCCTACTAATAATGTTAGTACTGGTGGTTTCCTTTTTCAAACAAAATCAAATCTAAAAGGAAGCAAAACAGATTATTTGTTCATCTGTAACTGCAGAGAAAATTGTTGCACATTAATCACAGGGAAACCCTAATTTCCCCAAGGTCTTCACTGAAAAGTTACTTTCCTTTGTTGTTGGTTAAGTTCTGAGAACTTGGTAAGGATGTCTCTTTAGAACCCAGATAACAAATCTTATATGACTGCTTTTTCATTACTTTCACTCAAAAAGATTACTGTTGAACAAAGGTATAATCTCATAGTATTTACAGTCTAATCAGAAATGGAAAAAGTCTGAAACAGACTTTTCCTGTCCTGTGATATTACTCTAAATCTCTCAAACCCATTTATGTGCTCAAGAAGCTGGAGTTCATTCTCAGAGGGGAGACTGCATCTACCTGCTGTGTTTGTGAGCAGGTGAAATTTCTTCTGAGCTAATATCTGCAGAAATAAATTGCACAAGTGTGTCAATGAAACTGCACTAATAGAGCCTGTGACAGACAAATATATTAGGTTATGTCAAGCAGTGTGCTGATGCTGCTGGCTTAAACCCTTTCCTGGTAGCTCAGAATATTAGTGCAGAAAATATTTGAAGGCCAGGTTGAAGGGGGCTTGGAGCAACCTGGTCTAGTGGAAGGTGTCCCTTCCTGCCCATGGCAGGGGGTTGGAACTAGATGAGCTTTAAGGTACCTCCCAACTCAAACCATTTTATGTTATTAAGATAACTGTGTCAGGGCTACGCATCTTACCCTGGATGTGTGAATAAATCTATTGCTTTGAATTTTTCAGAATTAAGAGTAACAGATGCTTGCTTGAACAACCCAAAATTCTGAATCTCTTACAATAGTATGCTGAGTAAAAAACAACCCTTTGACTGCACATTTGTTTTCATAAAGTGGCCAACTGGCAAAGGAGAAGGCAAGCAAAGTCATCTAATTCCAGTTACAACTGATGAACTTAGAAAGCATTCAGCTTTACGAACAGAAGTTTGATATCTGTATCTTAATTTGCTTGTACTCAAATGTAATTTCTTTATCCAATACTGTAGTGCTATGTTTCCCCAGGTGACGAGATCATTTCAGAGGATATATATAATAATTTCCTGTATTTCATGGCTTGCTGACATTCTTGACTCTGATACAAAGAACCTCTGTGGATGATGCCAGATAGACAAATATTTAGGGCTTTAAAGAAATCTACAGAGAAAGCATTTAGCATCCCTGGTTGCTACTTCTCTGTATCTAATAATTGAGCTATAAAGGTTTGATTAAATGTTTGTTGAAGAAAACATGCAATGCAGCAACACTGCTATCAGTAATATTGCATATTACACACAACCTACAGGGGAAAAAAAGGCATTTTCTAATGCAAATCACTCTAAATATGGTCTAATTTTTCACATTAAATTTACTTAATGTTTAACTACTTTGTGAATATAAATTAACATTCTCATGATTTACACAAATTTAGATGTCAGTTATATATATTTTTTGATCTGTTTGAGTCCTTGCATGATAGAAGTCTTATGCCTGAGGGTATGATGATAATGGGGCTCATCTTAAATACTGAGCCAGGACCCAAGGCTATTAAACAAACCAGCATGACTGCAAGACTGCTGAAATCTTTCAAAGACAGCCACTGTTCCTGATGACTTTACAAGATACAGATTCCAAACAGGCATAGGGGAGGTATTTGAAGGAGCATGAATTGCATTTGTGAATCACTTGGCTTTTTTGTGCTTTTTAACATTTGTTTTCATACCTAAATTTAAGTTAGTTAGCCAAATCCATGGACCTGGTATATATTTGTACTCAGGTCATTATAAAGCAAAGATTTTTCTTATATACTGCAGATAATTTTTTTTATAATACAGGTAATTATTTGTAGAATTCATTGCCTCAGGAAGTTACACAGACCAGAACTATAAGCAAGTTCAAAATGGGATTAGCAAATTCACAGAACAAACATTGTCTATAGTTCTTTATTGACTATTAAAGATATCAGTTTATTTGCAGATAAGATGATGACTACAATGTATTTATCCATGTTGTGATAAATACATCAGAGGAAGGATCACACTAAATATATTCTGTTCAAAAGTATTGTTCACCAAGAATCCACTAATGACCAGTCAGAGATGTGTAATAAGAAAATGTAGACCTCTGATCTAAAAATATTTGTAAAATACTTTTATTTTTAAAATTAATACTCTTTCTCTCTTTGCGTAATTTTGTTTCTAAGCATAATATTTGTCTTTTGTAGGTCTTTTCATTAATGATTAGCATAAACAGAAATTTTAATAAATAATTTTTGGAAAGTGACTCTCTTCATGTAATGGACTATCAGATACTCAGAAACTTAAGGTCAACAATTTTCACGTGGCATTTTCCACATCAGTTCTCAAGCTTTGAAGTCATCCAGCATTCAGAAAAAGGGCTGCTTTGTTACACTAAACCAGTGTCATTCAGTGTACTTTATCCTGAGAGGAAGGCCATCCATATGACACATATAAATTCCATATTTCAGAACTATCATCTTGTGATAACCAAGGAAATCATTTCGTAAGGACCAAACCCTGGAAACTGAGTCTCCACCCTCTGATTAAGTTAACAGTCATAGTTATAGACCACCTCACTAGCACATACATGGGCCTGTAGTTTAGAAACAGTATTTTAAATTAAGGTAATATCCATACTGCTCAAACTACACAGGCACTTAGTTGTCAACGTGGAGAGCCTGCAAAGATGGTTTATTTAATAATTAGAACTTTTGTAGCAAATACTAACAGCCTCTTGGAAGAACTGAACATCCAAAAAAAGAGGTTAACTGTAGGATTAAACAATGCAATTTTCAGCTGTATTGTAACACAGAACACATATCCACCTGTAAGGGTAAAGATAACACAAAGGTATGATCCATTCCAATAAAGCTTTCAAGAAGAGTTTAAAAGCTGTTTTTAAACAAGAAAACTGCTTCTAAGTTAAGAACCCAAACATGAAAGGCTTACATTGCTTGTTTACATCACCTGCTAGTCAGAAACAGTCATCACTTTCATAAAATTAATATATTCTACTCAGAATTAAACACAGAATTGATTTTCATTTCCAAATATTCTCCCAGTTTGGGGAAATAAACCTTTTTTTGCCCTTCCTAACATTCATGCTGTTATGATAAATGATACAGATTTTAGGTGCTTGCTTGCAGTTTCGTCCCTTGCTCTTAAACATGACAAACGGAAGTTTACAAAGAACATATCTTTGTATTCATTTTAGCAGTGCTGTTGCCTCAAAGATGTATAGTTGAATGGCACTTTCAGGAAGGCAATAAAAGCACCACAGAATTTTATATCAAAGGTTAGGACCCCAGCATCCAGATTATGAAGTACTCTTTGGCTAAGGGATTTCCTAGAAGTGTTACTCTTCACCATCTTCACCTCACTGAAGGTAAATAGTATTGCATACACAGAAAATTCAAAATTAATACTTTTACATCAAAACTATCAACATGATGAATTTGAAACTTTCCTCTCAGGGTACCTTCTTCTTTTATAATAATATTCTGATTCCCCATAATCTATTTTTCCTGGTGAAGTACAATGGAAGATGTCATACTTGATTCATAAGATGTCTAAATTACTATAAATTGTGACTCTCTTTCATTTGAAAGGTTTTCAAATTTAACTTCTTAGAAGTGGTAGGACATCAGGGTTTGAATTGGAGGAGGAGTTACAGAGAAAAAGGACTGAAATCCTTGAGTGAAAAAACTGGAATATGAAGGGCTCTAAAATGAGGAAAGGAAAACGAAGCCTTGTACAATAAAGGTACTAGAAGAGAGAATATAAAAGTAAAAAAACAAAACAAAACAAAACAAAACAAAAAATTGTAGGAAGAAAACAGGATGAAAATCAAGAAAGACAAATTTTCCATTATCACATGAGCCAGGACATCACTGCTAAGGAGAGTCCTCACAACAGACCCTATTTATTGTCACCTTTTCTGGTCAGGAACATATTTCTTAGAGTACAGAGAGTGGATTTAAGGCATCAAAAATGGGATAAATATTGTACTAATGCTTCTAAAATCCTACTGGTTCATTCCATCTAGCCATATGTAAAAAAGAGTCAGACTAGTGGATCTACTAAGACTGGCTATCAGAAAAAATAGGTTTCTAAATAGGACAAATGCACTAGATTCATTAAAAAAAAACAATCAGGATGCTGCAGTAAAAATTGAAAGCTGAGTAGGAGTGACAGCTCGGCCTTGAAGCTTTAACATTTTAACGATCTACATTATAACAATAGTTATTAGCTATTAACATTGGTTGCTTAAAATTTGAACAAGATCATAAGTAGGACATAGCTACAATGCTAAAAAATCCCAGAAGAAGTGCTGCCTCAGCTGGTATGGCCACACATGGGGCCAGATCTTGCATGGGGAACATGAGTCAAAACCCAGTGAGACATTTCCTTTTCACTAAGCATTAGACTTTGGCACAGCAAAGCATTATAACCACAGAAGAGGAAGTACAGTGCTCCTGCACCATAGTCCTTAATTTGGGAATGGTGACAAAATTCCTCAACAGCCATATGTCACGGCTGAGAAAGCTGCAGACAGGAATCTGGAGGTAGTAGAAATATATACAAAGTACGCTCTCCAAAAACTTACACTGTTATTTGTATACAGGGTTATACCTTTTTTTTTTTTTTTGATGTATGACTTCCTGGGATTCTTTGCATGGAAAATTTAATGTTTATCATTATTTAAAGCAAGAGGATCACTGGCATGCGTGCATAGCTGCTTCTTGGACTTGTAGTAGACAGCAGCATCTCTAAAACGAGTGTTTGAAAATTTTGTGGGAAGCACCTAATTATGCTTGATATAAAAACTCTAGAAAGTTACATGGTGTAAGTACTTTTTTCTGATTTAGGTTCTATGATATCTACAACTGTTCTGAGAAAACAAATGTTCCTGAACTTCTGAAAGAATCACAAAATCCTAGAATCACAGAGTGGTTTGGGTTGGAAAGGACCTTAAAGCTCACCTAGTTCTAACTCCCTGCCACAGGCAGGGACACCTTCCACTAGACAAGGTTGCTCCAAGCTCCGTCCAACCTGGCCTTGAACACTGCCAGGGATGGGGCAGCCACAGCTTCTCTGGGCACCCTGTGCCAGCACCTCACCACCCTCACAGGGAACAACTTTTGCCTAAGAGCTCATCTCAATCTCCCCTCTGGTAGGTTAAAGTAATTCTCCTTTGTCCTGTCACCACATGCCCTTGTGAGAAGTCTTTTTCCAAAAGAGGCGTGTATTTATAACCTAACAACATAAAACACCGAGCTAGCAATATAAGAACGCTATGCATTTTGTTATCTTTAGGATAAGCTGAAAAATCCCTACCATGCAGACTACCACAAGCATATAGCTGTTTTCTGCAAAACAACTTTGCTCAATGTACTAATCGGACAAAATACATTTGGCTTTCCTGAAGCCATGTGTTGGTAGCAAAACAACACATCACTGAGCACACTGGGCTCAACTGTAAATCATTACTGCATGAGTAACTAGTAAAAAGAGTATACAGAAGAACTCATCTGCACCAGCTGTAGCTTTTTTCCTCACATGCATATTTTAGTAATAAAATATAAATTAATGCAGCATAATACAATTTTGGCTACATAACGAACAGTAGCCTTTACTAAATGAAAATCTTTGTTAAATACAAAATAGAATGAATTTGCAGCACATGTTAAAAAAAATTTTCCTGTCATCCTTGAATCAGGATATTTGACAGCTCTGCCATTAACAAACTGTGGAACTTGTCAAATTTATCTGTAATTTACACAGGACTCTGTTTTGTACACCATTTGCCACTGCCAGCGTATTTTATAATTCCTTCAAAACCACTTGAAAAAAGCAAGCATTACTTTCTTCTTAATCAGCAGTTCCTGTTTAAAAAACATAGTAAAATATCAGGAAACAAGATATCTCACAGCTCAAAAATGTACCCACTATTTTATGTTATGTTTGACACAGCATTTAGAATATGCATAAATGCACAAATGACTTCTTAAAATACTGTATTACCTGTTAAACCATGTGAAACTACTACAGTTACACACATACATTAAAAGGAAAAAAGGAAATAGCTTCTAGTGTGCTCAGCTGTTTGTTCTAAGACAACACAGAAGAAAGCATCCTTCATCGAGGAAATGAGGAAATGGTTTTGCAAGTGGAATTTTTAACACTGATTAACTCATTACACTCCCAGCAACCAAGTGACTTTAGAACTGCTAAAACACACTAGATTGGCAAAAACAAGCAAAAAGTCTTTTTTCATATTAGTGAATCAGATTTTCCTGGATGTTTTCCAGTTCATATTGTATGTGACTTTTAATGTGTCTATGTAAAACAACAATTGGTTGTTGTGGTTTAACTCCTGTCAGCAACTAAGCAACACACACCGCTTTCTCACTCCCTCCCGGTGGGATGGGGGAAAAGAGTCAGAAGTGTAAAAGTGAGAAAAGTCATGGATTGAGATAAAGACAGTTTAATATGTAAAGCAAAAGCTACACACACAAGTAAAGCAAGACCAGGGATTCATTCACCACTTCCCACTGGCAAGTTCAGCCATCCCCAGGACAGCAGAGGTCCATCATGTGGAACAGTGACTTGGGAAGATAAAAACCATCACTCCTAACATCTCCCCTTTTTTCTTCTTCCCCATGCTCTATATGCTGAGCATAACATCCTATGGTATGGAACATTCCTTTAGTCTATTGGGGTCAGTTGTCCCCATTGTGTCTCCTCCCAGCCTCTTGAGCACCCCTAGCCCACTCACTGGTGGGGTGGGGGGAGGGGAAGAAAAGGCCTTGACCATCAAACACAGCAGATGACAGGTCATGCTGCCATGATTTGGGAGCTGCTGCGATATTTTGAGACTGAAACACCAAGAAAATCGTAAAACTTCAGGCAAGCATTAATTTAACTACTAAATACTCTGTCAGCAATTGCAAATCATACCTAAATCCAACATACTAATTAAGCCTTGAGTAAATGATATCATTATACCAACAGCCTCTGGCCTCCACAGTCTCTGAAGTTCTTAGCCTCTGTGACTGAGATGGCCCAACTTGTCTTCAAAGGGGGAAATTAAAACCAAAGTTCTCTCTTTTTTCTTTCCCAAGCACCGCTCTCTGTCCTTGGTGTCAATATGCATCTATTCCATGAACTGAGACCAGACTGGTCCTCTCTTTCACAGGTTCTGCCTTGTGCAGGTGTTACCTTGCAAATGATGGTCTGTTCCAGCTTTCTCAAGTGGGTGTTGCCTGTTTGGAGGCTGGATGCTACTCATATGATTCCTTTGAGAAGCTCTAGGCTATGAAATGTTATCTTAATTTTTTTTCAAGCCAACGTTATCAAATATTTCACCTTATATCCTAAGTCAAGTGCTTCTGCAACATTTTCCGCTCCAAGACGGACAAAGTTAAGTTTCACAAATAGGTTTTCATATTGTATGTGTTTTAGATAGGTCAAAATCCAGCTAGTAGACTCAACAAATAAGATTCTTTGCAACCTTTTAAATTAAGGTACATTTATTTCTCAAGTGTGTACAACCTGAGTTTCACAAATAATTTTTAGTACTTCTACATTGCTAGAATGAAACTAAGGGGATGTCACCTTTTCAGAAAGCCAGAACTGGTCTGTTAAAAAATCAGTATCTGGACTTACATACAAATCAAATTTAGTGATGACAGAAAAAAAAAATGAGAGGTATCATTGTAGTCTGTATTCTCATTATCTTTTATATCTATGTCTTTGAGTATGAAATCTATTTTTCCAGAGACATGGCTACCAATTAAAAGTTGCCCTTTCTTTTTTCTTTTTATTTTCCCTGTCTTTTCCTTAGGATTCTCATCTCCTCTCATTTCCCTGTCCTTCCTCTCTCCTCTCCTTTTCTTTAGCTTCCCTGTCCTCTCCTTGTCTTAACCTTCCACTTTCACCTCTCCTAAGTGCTGCCCTCTCCTCATTCTGCCAATCTATCCTCCTCCCGTCCTCTTTTTGTTTCTCTCCTCTTTCTACTCCCTCCGAGTTATTACATAGAAATTATAATACATTCAGAATCTTTAAGAAGCAAACAAACCCTTTTCTTTATGAATGAAACACCTGCCTGAGAAAAAATTACAAAAATTACAAAAAACTAAAGAACTTAAGACTTTTTTCTTAGATGGATAGAGCATTATGATATCTGCAGTCATGGAATTCATTCAAAACAAATTCTCACATAGCTGCAAAGGAAATGAAAGATTAAGAATCTGGTAGTACCTCACAGGTAAGGTATGTAGGAAAGAAAAGTAATGAATGTTCGTCATAAAACTAAAATAATCTTTTGTTATGGAAAGGGATATGTTATTCACAAAAATACTGCTGTAAATTATCTGCCATTCATTTTGGAAAATGATTTTATTCTGCAGATGCAGCTAATTTCATATACATATATGAAATAATTTCATAGATGTATTTAATGGTAACAAAAAATCACTTCCAATTTCTGTTTTTGTTCTCTAGAACCAGGTGACCGAAAGACACCAAGAATATTCTGATGGCTGCTTCTAAGAATTCCTACAATTTCTCTGAATTTTATCATTTACAATTAACTGATTTTAAATGTTGATTTAGCTCACATTTGTGGAATAGAAATACTCAGTACTATTTCCAAGCTATTTACAAGCTTAACATACAGCAGTACTACTCAGCATATTAGTACATTTTACTGAAAAGACTTTATGTCTCATATTCTCCAGTTTTTGCAGAATTTATTATTAATATTTTGTTAAGCAAACAAGTTTTGTTCTTGAAATATATAGTTACCACTAAAGAGTAAAGTATTACTGTTATTAAGCTAGGAGTTTGTGTGATTTTGCTTAGGAATATTTGCATTGCAGGAAACATTCAATGCAACAATTTGCAACATTTCAATGCAACATTCGATGCAACATTTGCATGCAGGAAACATTCAATGTTTCCTGGTGCTAACAAAACAAAAAGCTTGGAACAACAATGACACAAATGAAAGGACATAACAGTGTGTGAAAACATTTTCCAGAACTTTTTGAAACTTGTGATCTCTGATTATTCAGAAATTGAAGTTGCTGAAAATAAAATCATCGTAACATGAACATCAGTATAACATGAATTTTTATTAGAAGGACAAAGGATGATTTTGAAGGGTAAAAAAATTGTTGTTACTAATAAAAGTCCATTGTCCTACTCATGTCTTGGGGGTGACCACACAGACACACACATGGTATATGAAAGCAGGATAAAATCCAGAAAGCCCAGCTAAGCAGCTGTAAATTAATGGCATTTTATTAGGTCTCATATCATGTGAGCAACCTCTTTCCTCTTTCCTCAGGAAAGAAAAAAGACTAAAAGAAAACAAAAGAGAATGGG
>NW_009915890.1:0-5607 GCF_000696875.1 Nestor notabilis | reverse complement strand
TGATAGGGTTTGGGTTTGTTGTTTTTTTTTTTTTCATATAAGAAATTCAGAGCCTAGTGCAGAGACAGGGAGAAAATTACTTCCGCCCCTAGGGTATCAGGAGCTGATTTAGTGTGATGGAAGACAGGACAACTATATGAAATGCTTTATTTTGTACTCCAGTTTTGAAGCAAAGCCATGATGCAATATTTTCTCTATATCAACATGCTTCTGTCAACGTTCTCTCACTCAGGTCACTGGAGTGAGTGGGTTTATCGTCAGCATAGTCAGTTCTGAATCCCCTGAAACGGGGGACAATTTGTTCTTCGATAATGTGTTAGTAACATTACTGCAGTTACAAAAAGATCTGCATAAAATACTTTAATATCCACAATACCATTCCCTGTTCTTCTTTGGGCTCCTTGCAATAGACACTGCCTTATGCACCCCACTGTCATGGGTTTCCATTTCCTCTTTATGGTGGACAGAAGTGGCTGCAGCAGAAATAGTCTGAGGGTTTCCAGCAGTTTGCCACAGCATTCTTTCTGCTTGCCCTGCTGTGTACACTGTTAGCAACCCAGAGGCTGTGTTCAGTTATTCAGTGTTGTGCTTTAGGAGGGATATGTATTTTACCTTCCATGCACTTTCTACACCTCCAGAGGGCCCAAATACCAAAGCTTCCTTCAGAAATTGCATGAATTCCTTGTGTGTAGTTGGGAACAAAAATAATCCTTTGAGATAATTTTGTTGTTTGTAATTCTGCCTTCAAAATAAACCCAGAAGAGGGAGAATAAGCATTCACTCTCTGAGATGTCTGCACACTCCTGCTAAAAAGGCAGTAGAAAATCATTACTCCAAACAGTGTGTAAATGTTTCACAGAGCAACAATTGCTTATTCAAGCCATCTGGAAAATATTTGTATGTCAAATGCACTTGCAATCATGAAGGGTATTTTGTACATTCATCACAAAATAAAGCGACATATTTCTCAGATATATTCACAGCATAATTCCCAGTCACATTTACTCAAGGTTCTTTTCTTTTTTTTTCATTTTGTCCAGACAGTACAAGACAGTGCTTATTTCTGACTTTCTTTTTTACATGTACGCTGTATGTATACCTAGGTCTAGATTTCATCTGGTACCAACCTAATATTGCTAATGTCATCTGTTCTGTCACATGTCATTTTATATTCTGTTCAGAAACAGAATCTGAAATGAACATACATGAAGAAGCATTCAGACATTGAAGTTTTTGTCTCAGTTGAAGAGGTGAAGTATTTGTAAATGTTTGACAGAACTGAAGCAGCACAAATGCACTGCAATGTCAGTGGTCCAGAAACACAGTGCATTTAATGGAAGGAGAACAAAGTAGTTCTTAGGTCTCAGCCATGCAAAAAGCTGTAGCAGTTTGTAAAAATCGTAGAATAAAAAATTAGCCATAATCAACAATGTAACATATGATCGAGGCATCCTGAGTAAGAATAAATATAAGGTAAAACTACTTAAGTAGGACAATGTGATCAAGCATCAGAATATGAGCTGGTAAAAGGTAAAGTGTCAAAAAATATTCTCAAAAACCTGAAAAAGAGTAATTCTATTCTGACAATGGCTATACAGTTAATTACTCTCCTAATCACTGCCTTACTATTCATACTCTGAGTATGAAGTGAGGGCAGATGTTCTTAATCTTGTTCTTTTGTCTTGGAGGTGTTTTGATATTTTTATTACAAATGATGCAGTAGACAAAAAATGGATGAAAATCAACACCATAGGTCTTTCATTTCTAAATAATTTTAGCTTCAGCAAGTAATACAGAAGTAGAGACCATCCAATTAAGTGATTTACCCAAGACTGAAATGGAAGGAAAAGAATGCTAGATCAGGAACTCTTACTTTTCTTCTTTTTTTTTTTTTTTTTTTTGCTTAAATCAATAAATTACAATGGAGTACATGAAAAATAATTTCTTTTCATGAAATTAGTATTGTTGACATGGCATATCATTGTGTGTAGTCAGCAGTTTCATATTACAGTTTACATTCTATATTCAGAAATGACTGAGTTCTTTTAAAATGATACTTATTAAATGGCAAGACATAGCAATAAATTCAAGCATCTTGTTTCAGATGTTTAGCAACTGACTGGAAACTAGGTGGGGTTTTTTGTTGTGGTTTAAGCCCAGGTGGTAACTCAGAATCATACAGCCACTCTCTCACTCCCCCGCTTCTTCCTCACCCCCCTCCCAGAGTGATGGGAAGGAGAATCAAAAGAATGTAAATCCCATGGGTCGAGATAAGAACAGTCCAGTAACTAAGGTATAATACAAAACTACTCCTACTACCACCAATAATAATAATGGTAAGGGAAATAACAAGGGGAGAGAATATAAAACTAAAAGGAGAAAAGGAAAAGAAAACAATAAACACAAGTGATGCACAATACAATTGCTCACCATTCACTGACCGATACCCAGCCTGGCCCGAGCAGTGATGTGGGCCTTCTGGGTAACTCCCCCTGGTTTCTATACTGGGCATGATGTGCTGTGGTATGGAATACCCCTTTGGCTAGCTTGGGTCAGATGTCTTCTCTCTGCTTTCTCCCGGCTTCTTGTGCTCCTCCTCACTGGTGGAGCATGAGACTGAATGGTCCTTGATTGGGTAAGCATTACTTAACAACAACTAAAACATTGGTGTGTTATTAGCACTGTTCTCAAAATAAAGTCAAAAACACAGCACTGCACCAGCTACTAAGAAGGAGAAAAATAACAGTTACAGCTGAACCCAGGACATTTTTCTTTAAATTTAAATTGTACATTTTTTGTTAATTCAACTACTGCAAGTAATTTACATATTGCAATTTATATTTTTCTCTAAAATATCCAGCATTGGCTAGTGTCAGAAATCATCCAGATGAAGTGACTGGTGTTCTCTACTTATGAACAGCTAAGATTAGAGATGCTGAAACACCAGTCTCTCTGAGACCATATGTCTGAAACTAGCATCCACATTTTCTTCATATTACACACAGAGTACAAAGGCTGCAAAATGTCTTGAGAATCAATGATCCTCGGTAGCACCCACCAATGTCCTGAAAATTTTGAGTGTGGTGAATTTGCAATGATCTTACTAACGACACAGAATGGAATAGCTACATAGTATCACAGTATCACAGAATGGTTTGAGCTGGAAGGCACCTTAAAGCTCATTCAGTTCCAACCCCTTGCCATGGGCAAGGGCACCTTCCAGTATACCAGGTTGCTCAAAGCCCCCTCCAGCCTGGCCTTGAACACTTCCAAGATGGGGTATCCAAAACTTCTCTGGGCAACATATTGTAGACAATTTCAGGTTTGGAAGCATGAGAACTCTTAAGAGTCTTTCTTGCTTCTTTAATTCTTCTGAATAGTCAGATACCTCTTTTTCACATATCATTTTGTTCTTTGCTACTGCCACACTCAGACTTGACAAGTTTTCAGAGCTTGGTAACTGCCCATTCAGATGGCAACTGGTCCCAGAGACAGACGGCGACTGGTCCTAGAGACAGATGCCTGAAGCAGATGCCTGAAGTGCACAAGCACTGCTCTAACTTGCTTTTATATCTGCTGTGCGGCTGAAGTTCTGCTTCTGGAACTTACATAGTCTCCGGAATGAGTGTGTCCCTCACACTTATGGCAGATAAAGACTCAGAAGTAAGTCTTCAGATGATCAATCAAGCAATCATCCCTTAGGATGAATGCTTTGTTTTAAAACTCAGTCATAGAGATGATCCATAAAATTTCTAAATTTCTTGCCACTGACTATAACAAAGATATTATTTTTATTATAACAACAAATTAACCATATCGGAAAAAAAAAGCTCTTGAAGGAGACAGAGAAGATTCCTGTCAGTGAAGTTTCGCATCCAAGTTTTTATCTTTTAATAGCACAATTTTTAAATTGGAATGTTCAAGGGTTTGTTATGTCAGTGCTCAGGCCTCTTAGAAGGACAGTTATCCTCATGTGGGACAACTCTGCAGTTAAAAGGCTCATTTAGGAAATTAAAGACTTAAAACCACTCAGTTATTGTGAATTCCAAATTGCACTCAGACCTGCTCCCAGCTCCAAATTATATTTTTTACGTTATATATTCAGCATCTGTGAGATGAAATGCAATCCAGTCATCACAAGCAAATTATTTCAATAAATACTGAATATTTTCCTTCTTATTTTGCCTGGTGCAAAATTAACTTCACAGTCTAGAAATAACCTGCATGCTTCCCTTTAAATACAGAGGCTCATCTACTCAAGAAATTGTAGGCACCTACACTCCTGCCACTTCACTAAGTATTAGGTGTTTTGCTTATTTTGACAGACATGTCAAGTTTCTAGTGTACAAATTTAAAAATATCAGCCTTTGCATTTTCAGAGCATTATGCAATGCCCATGACATCTGAAGTACTAGTTTTCTTATAACTTACACTTTCTTGAATTAGATTTCTGTTTTAATGCTCCTCTGACTGATTGATACAATGCTAATAATGACTAATGTTAAAATGATGTGATGCACCAGCTGCAAAGAGGTATTTTTGTTTAAATAATAAGCTAATTGACAGTAAATCAAACTGTAGAAGTAATAGCAATATAAGATATTTGTGCAACAATAGTTCCATTTGTATTTTATTTTTATGGTAAGTTCACTTCACCTGTTTTCATTCATTTGCTTTCCAAAATAATTGCTAGTAATTGCTTCTAATAAGCCACATAAGGTAAAACTTAAAATTACTAATTGTTGCTACATTTTTAGTTCTACAACCAGTCTAAAGTTGCCCAGAGAAGCTGTGTCTGCACCATCCCTGGCAGTGTTCAAGGTCAGGTAGGATGGGGCTTGGAGCAACCTGCTCTAGCGGGAGGTACCCCTGCCCATGGCAGGGAGTTGGAACTGGATGAGCTTTAAGATCCCTTCCAACCCAGACTAGTCTGTGATACTATGAATCTGATTCTTAGCAAGTTTAGGACAACTTAACTCGAAGGAGTATAGCATAGTTATTAATATTCAGTGTTGCTAGGCAGCAAAACCTTCCAGTGGTGTGCAAGGGTAGTCTGAAGAAGAGGCCTACCCCTTATTAGGAAGGCTTACAGTTACTACGATTGATGACATTTAAGATTCATGTTTATGATTTTCAGTATCACCGCAAAGCATCCTGAAGAATTATCCTATACTAGCTGTCAGAGTTACACTAATGTGCACAAGCTGCCTATTTGATTTGTTACTGACGCAATATATACTAGTATTAACTAATACTATGGTTGAATATTCTTAGCCTCACATTCAGCAATCACTTTCTAAACATCTGATTTAGAAAACTATTTTTCACAGAAGAAAATTCATAACTGGTTGAGGAACTCAAGAATCCCATGGAGTTGAAAAGCCTCTTACATGAGACTGAGAAATTTCGCCTGTATCATAATATATAACCTTATAATTATTTATTCATATGAATTAATTTATATGAATATATATTTTTATATATTTATTCATATAAAAAAATTTCTTTATCCCAAGTATACATTGCATCAGGTTTTCAAGTTAGAGGCAGTGTGACATAAGAAATAGTTTTAAATGCATCATAGAATCATAAAATAGTTAGGGTTGG
>NW_009915889.1:0-13312 GCF_000696875.1 Nestor notabilis | reverse complement strand
TCCGTTTATTATTACTCTTAAGTCTCATTCTGGGTTTCGAAGTTTTCAACTTGGTTTGGGGTATAAAGCCTTACACCGGAAAGTAAAGCTGCCATACACTCTAATACAGGCGTATAGCATCTGGTAAAGGCTTGGGTTTTGGAGGTGTGAAGGCATTGCCTTTATTTGCCCCCATCTAGCCACGGAGAACTGCAGAGGGCCAGCCTTCATTCTGGACTCAAAATTAACAGGTTGATAGTCACTATTACTTGGGCTTCTGCTGTCTTGCCAAGCAAATGCAGATAGACATAATGCTGAAAGAAGCTGAGAGAATTAGTTTAATTTTACTGGGCTTGCTGTTACCAGGTATTGTAAGAGTAAAGGCTGCAAGTAACTTGTGCAGTCAATACTGAGAGTCCTGGAGAAAATCTTGTTTGTGAAAGAGGCCTTATGTGATCGCCACTACAAAAAGCTGTGATCAATCAGTTTAGACAAACAGAAGGGTAACCAGTGCTTCAGGAAATTCATTGCTGCAGAGAGGTTGAAATAAACAGTTTAAATGTGTGGTCGGGAGTAATTGAAAAGTAGGAACAGAAGTTCCAGAAGCTCATAAAGTTTTGGTATTGCAAAGTAATGCTTGCAACTTTTTTGGGTGCCATCTAAATGGTGAGTGAGCAGCTGAACGTTGTATTTGCACAGATAACTTCATCTTGAATATTTTGATGTTTACTGGACCTCTTGGGGAGCAGCAGCATTTCACCACATGGCATTTTATGCCTCTATTTGTTGAGCAGCAAGGGAAAGTACAAATTACACAAATGCTGGAAAAGCATGCATAGCCTGGGAAGCTGAGGGACCTCTCTGTTGCTGTGAGGAGTGACTGTTGTTTCATATCCTCCTGTCCCAAGGTAGTTTCATCAAGCATGTGAGGAGATGCTGACACAATACAACTGCTTTTTCATATTAACAAGCAGCTGAGGCTAAGCAGAGGGGTATCTGATGGAGGCAGTGCTGAGCTGATAAATGTTTGATTATTTGTTGAAAGTGGGCAGTTTGGAGTTGTGCTGTAGGAGTAAAGGTAGTATCCCCAACTATTGCTGCTTTATAGCAAGTATTTACACCGTTCTTTAGGTTATCCATGTTTTAAAATACATAAATTTACTTGAAGTGGTTGAAACATAATAATGTGTTTTCTAAAGCAGTCTGTGAGACTCTGGTGAATGGGTGGGTGACTTTTTCCCTTCCTGTAGCGTGAGGAAATCACGTACTATGTAATTATTTTGCCTGATTTTTGGTGGAAGAAGTGGTTGCTATGCCACTGCTCTCAAGTGTTCCAAATACATTCATTTGCTCTTAGGTTGACTAGATTATAAAATATACCAACATAACTATTTGAAACTTGTAAGCACCATCCTCACTATTCCAGTTAAACTACACTCTACATGTAATCACTAACTTTGTTAAAAGCTTAACCTTTTTTTTCTATAATTTTGATTTTTTTTTTTCTTTCTAACTGAATGTAAAAATAATAATAAAAAAGCATCTCTGAAGTCTGCCTTATTACAATACATAAGTTTTTAATCTTTAAAGTAGTATGGCTAAAATTACATAAATTATGTAACTTGATTTTGAACATCAAAATTATCTCATTTGATTTGTATAAAAGAACACATTTTCTAAAAACATATGCAACTGGTATACTTCTGAGCCTCTAATAATCCAGCTCCTGCCTGGATCTTTGTGGGAGGGAACTTTTTGTAGATGTCTGTTCATTAAGTTTGTCATGCAAGAATGCTTTTGATGTGTTCTCTTGAAGCGTTGGTTTTATAAGTGAAAGAGATGACATATGCTGTATTTATGATTAAGTATTTGACTCTTCAGAACTGAATTGATTCTTCACAAAGAAGTTTGATGTCTGTTTTCTGTTAGGAAGTATCATCATTACATTTCAGCTGTGACTGATTTTCTTCTATAAAGTTCGTATGAACTTGCTGCCTTAATTTCTGACTCTAGGGTTTTTGTCTGTTTAACAGCAAATTTCTTATTTATGCCTGCTTGCTGCTCTTTTCTGTGTTGCTCTCTCTACGGCTGGATGACAAAATTCAGTGGAGTTACTGGGCCGTATTTGCTCCAATATGGCTGTGGAAGTTAATGGTGATTGTTGGGGCCTCAGTGGGAACAGGAGTATGGGCTCGAAACCCACAGTATCGGTAAGTCAAGGATATTTATTTTGCAAAATGAAGGGAACATCATGTGTTCTCTTTACACAATCAAATTCATCAGTAGTTCTTTTAACAATGTAAGATGTAGCATCCAGAGAGTTGCTATGTAAAATAATTATAACCTATACTATATGCGAACAGCTTTATGCCCCTAAGGATGGCTTAATCCTAATCACAACAGTTTATCACAAGCTTAAGCAATATTGTTTTTTAGAAGCCAAAACTTCTCATAGAGTGACTTCTTGCACTTTTCTGTTAGAATGTTGGGAATTCTTTGCTTTATTATAAGCCATATAGAAATATGTATCTTCATATGCACTAGGAATATACTATATTTAATTGGATTAATTTCTAAATCACTTCCCTGAAATGTGCAATAGCCTGAAAGAGGTTTTTGTGTGTTTTTCTCCTTGGTGTGCATATAACCTCAGATAACAATGAATCTTCAGTGATTCTTGAATATGCTGTGAACATTGAGAATTTTTCGGAGTTTAGTTACAGTTTTAGAAGAAATATTCAAGTAGCTTAATGCACTAAAATAGGCTACTGCAAAGTAAGAAGTTTGTTGTAAAAAATTCTGTAAATTCCTTTTCATTTTTGTCAAAGTTAACACTGATATTTTGTCAGTCTAATGTAGAATAACTTTCAGACCTTTAAATACATCATTATTTACTCTTTTGGTAATCTGAGTAGGATGTGAATTCGAACATACCGGGTGTGTTATTTTACTTTTTAGTAACAGATAATATTCTATTGCAATACACTGATGAAGAAAGAAATTCTGGGGAAAGATGTTGACTCAGTGAAAGCTGGTGCAGGAACCAAGCAGATAATTTTAGACTAAACTTATTTCCTGACAGCTTTCATGAAGTCTGAGTGTTTATGAAGTAGCAAAGAAATCTTGTTTTTTCTGCACAGCTATGGAATACTTAGAAAATTTTAAAGATGTAAAAATCCCACTGTCTCCTTTGAGGAAAACCTTTTAACTGTGCAGCTTTATGGGCAGGAAATCCTGTTGGGTCATCAGGAGTGTAGTTTAACAGCAGCTGTTTGGGCATAATATGTATGTTTATTAAAAACAAGTATTAATATCTGAAACTTAACAATTGTAAATGAAGTGTCTTGGGATGTTTGAAGGATCCTGCGCTTTCTTTTTGACAAGTAAACCGAATGCTTTGTTATGCTCTCTTTAGAGCAGAAGGAGAAACCTGTGTGGAGTTCAAAGCAATGTTAATTGCAGTTGGCATCCATCTGCTCCTGCTGATGTTTGAGGTTCTGGTGTGTGACCGGATCGAAAGAGGAACCCATTTCTGGCTTCTGGTCTTCATGCCATTGTTCTTTGTATCTCCAGTGTCAGTTGCAGCTTGCGTGTGGGGATTCCGACATGACAGGTCTCTGGAGGTAATGCTTTGTTTGTTGCTGTAGAGTCATAGACAGGTTTGCCTTGGAAGGGACCTTAAAGCTCATCCAGTTCCAACCCCCTGCCATGAGCAGGTACACCTTCCAGTAGACCAGGTTGTTCAAAGCCCCATCCAACCTGGCCTTTCATGTGTAGAATTTGCGGCAATGCAAGACTGTATCAGTTCTGTAGCTGTTCATCTCTCAAGAAAGCATGAGATGGATGACTGCATCAGTTGAATTAGTTGTTTGCACTGACCTGCAAACATGAGTGAAAAATCACAATTGGAAATACTGTAAGTTTTTCTCATTTCTTCTAGTGTTTGTTTGTTTTCTCAACTACCACACTGCAACATGTCTAAACCATTCTTTTTATTATTGTGTGTTAATAACAATAAAACATTGTCCCTGGGCAGAATCAGGGTTGAAAATTTCTTACTATCCAAATCTGCATTCTTCATCTTTAATTTGGGAATACAAATAGTAGGCATAAAGCAGTTGGGTTTTATTTTGTGCCTATATCTTCTTTCTCCTCCAACTCACTCCTTTTGGTTTTGGAAGAGCTTCATGAGGATTCTAAGATCTTCCCATGGTTGTGGCTTTTCAGAATAAATTTAGAATTCTTATTGAATTGATAGGGTTTTGGTGGGGTTTTTTTTGTTTTTTTTTTTTTTTTTTAAAGGATTTTTTGCTTTTTACAGTGCCCTCAAACTCCAAGTTTTGTGGGGTGTTTTGTTTTTTGGTTTTGTTTTGTTTTTTTATTTCAAGGCAATATTTCTCTAACATTACCATAAACTTACATTTTTGGTGCGTGATTGTTAGGATGGCTGGTAAACTGATACCTCAAATTGTTGATGTAAAAATACTGCAAATAGAATTTCATTCAGCAGAGTTCTGTTCATTAACCATTCCTAAAAGTAAAATCTGTGTAGAAGTACTTACCTTCTCCTGGCTGATGCTTGATTACTCATTGATTTACAGATGACTGCACAGCTGCTAAGTACTGGCATTAAAAAATGGAATCCACTCACCCCTAAAAGGCAGCAGCTGTCTCAAAGAAAATTACTTAAGGAGTTGAACTGTCAACTTTTTTCTTTTACTATTTTGTCATCTTTTTCTTTTTGACTCTGGGAAGATCTCATTACTTCCCTTTCATTTGGTAGAAGTGTAAGAGGGGCCTGTGTTTAACCCAGGATACTAATTTTTGGCAGGAGTAATCAAAGTGGTTAATCTATTATTATTTTCATAATTATTTAATCTGATATATGTTGTCTGGTTGTTCCTACTCTGATTAGGTGATCAGTAAGTACATAGTGGTGTTTTGTCTATATATCATGGTGGGGTCAGAAAAAGCTTTTCCTTCATGTGTTATACTATTTTTATAGTCAATAAAATACCATTTATTTAAGACATAATGAATTCATTAAATTGTGAGCCTAGCTACTCCCAAGGATTTTTAAATGCTAGGAAGGTTTTTCCTCAGGAGACAGCTGCCTCTACATTTACTCTATTGGGATCACAGCCTCCCATATTTAGGGATGCTTAGCAATCTCTAATGCAAATTCATGTTCCATATTACAGTGATAAACACAGAGTCAGAAAAATCCTTAGATTCTTTGTTATCTTGGAAATAGCTTTATCATGCTAAAGGTTAACTAATATATTTTCTTTTTCTAGCTGGAAATCTTGTGTTCAGTCAATATTCTACAGTTCATATTCATTGCACTGAGACTAGATGAGATCATCAGATGGCCATGGCTTGTATGTAGCAAATGTTTTATTCTTATCCTTGTTTAAATGCTGAATTTCATAAAGATACTTGCTGTAGGGAATAGTTAATGTATGATCATGGTCCATGATCACATTCTTGCTGGCCTAACAATCCTTCACTGAATGTTTGGCATCTCATTCAGTGGTCATGAGTAACAGAGGCTGTTCCTGGGGTATTTTGTCCTTTGAGGAAGAGTGACATGCCATCAGCTGCAGTTAATCACTGATCAGTTGTTTAAAGAGAATTCCTAACCAAAATTTTCCAATGGCAACATTAAAATAGCCATGAAAATGATTGGTGGGTTAGGGAATGTACTGGTAAATATGGTGTGATAAATAACTAGTTTTATTTGCTCTGCCACCATGCCTATAAATCCACTAACTGTGCAAGTGGTCACTGTCAAAACTGCTGAGATGCTGTGTCCCAAGTGCCTTTAAGAAGTGCTGTTGCTGTGCCTGGGTTTTTGTAAACTACCACAGAACTGGTAACCTGGCATGATTGTGACTGTCCTTTCTATTTTCCAGAAAACTAGGAAAAGGATCTAATTTAGAAATTATTTCAAGTAAGGTGTCCAGTATAGAGAATACTTGCTAAAACAATTTTTGAGTACTGTGATTTAACATGAGCCCATGTTAAATCACAGAAGTCTTATTAAAGTTGAACTACATTGACTCAGTTTTAAATTGTTTCAGCTTGATGGGGTTTACAAAGCTGAGGAACCCCAGAGAGTGGTGTGGCTTACAGCAGTATATATGATTTGTGAAGCTTTTCTGTGAGAGATTGTATCTGTGAAAGAGCATCATACTTAAATTTCCATTTCTTGTTTACACTTACTAAGTAGACTTGCTTTATTTTTACCCTATTCTATGGGAAAACTTGCACCAAAAAAAAAAAAAAAAAAAAAAAAAAAAAAAATCCCCCAGCTGAAACAAATCAAATGTGTTGCTTTCAGGGGGAAAAGCAGTTAATTTCTTTTTCTTTCAGGTTGTTTGTGTTCCACTGTGGATCTTGATGTCCTTTCTATGTCTAGTAGTGCTCTACTACATTGTATGGTCTGTTCTATTCTTGCGCTCTATGGATGTGATTGCTGAGCAAAGGAGGACACACATAACCATGGCTGTCAGCTGGATGACAATTGTAGTGCCCTTGCTCACATTTGAGGTAGGAAAGAGCATAATGACCTTGCATCTTGTTCTTTTTAGAGTGAGTGGTAATGTTGCTCTGTCTCTCCTTGAAGTTACTAAAATGAGAATAGTGGTTTTAGTTTTGGAACAAAATATTAACAGCAAATATGAAAGAAAACAAAGAATTCTGTTTCTGCCAAGTTTTTTGAGCAGAATACGTGTCACAGTGGAACCGCAACTACATGTTTCTGTGGAGGCCATTTTTCTTCACAGATGTGGTTAAAGATCAGAGATCAGTGTATGTTTTAAGAAGCTTGAAAGTGGGTATTGCAATTAAACTAACATTGTACAATTTTTTTGCCATTTAGATCTTACTAGTACACAGACTGGATGGGCACAATTCTTTTTCTTTTATACCCATATTTGTACCCCTCTGGCTTTCGCTGATAACTTTAATGGCAACAACCTTCGGACAAAAAGGAGGAAATCACTGTAAGTATTTAAAAATCATGGAAACAGATTGAAACTCAAGGATTAATTTTATTAAGATTTTAATCATCATAAAGGGCTTTTTTATGTATATTCTCTCATGAAAGAACTGTATCTGTTACTATGGTTTCCAGGTGATTGTAAAAAGTTTTCAGTGTTTATAGTGCCTCTTCATTTTTATTTTTTATTTTATTTTATTTTTTTTACTCCTGGAAGTGTAACTTGTGCTCAGACTCAACCCAAAGTCTCAGTGGGATTTTAATTATAACTCGGCCTTTTATCCTTTCTTATTTCCACGGGTTTCAGTCTCATGGGACATGACTGCATCATTCTATTCTGGGTTCTGAAAAATAGTGTAGCACCTACCATTTTTAATTAGCATTTGGCCTAGTATCCTGAACTAGTATTTTTTTCCCCTCTTTGGCCAAACAGTTCTCTGTGCTGCTCAGTTGTAACTTCAGTTGCCTAAGTGGCCAATGTAGATTTATAAGGTTTTATCCCTATCGTATCTCACACTGCTGAAAGAAGTGTTTGCACTTTCAGCCATCTAATGTTACTGAACCAATGCAGATGCTCTTCAGACCAGCTCTCCCCATCCACGTTGCAGTTCATATTCCTTGTTGGCAAGGCAATAAAATTTGATAGGATTTTCAGAGTTTAAAGGAACCAGCTGTGATATTACATAAACTTACTTCAGTTTTGATCGGATTGTGAAGTATATTGAGAATTGCTTTGGTCATGACTAACCTTATCACCATACAACCAGTTTACTTTTATATTGTTGTTGTATGGAAAACTGTTACTGGTGCTTTTTGGTTTTGTTTTTTTTTCCTTAATGCATGCCCTCAGTAATTTATGGCCAGATTGGTCTTTTGGAAAGCCACATACTATTTTATCTTCTGTAGGGTTAATAAATACTTATGTAATTTTTTTTAATAAGACTGTTCACCTCAAGTGAGCCTCAGAAGACTTGCATGAAAATCCTCCTTTAAAGTGCTAAGTGAAATACATCAGTTGACCATGAAGAATAATACCAGCAATTGGTTGTGTGCTGTCTTCCCTGGCAAATGCTTTTTGTTCATTCAGTGTGAAAGATTTGACTTGGGGAGGCTGTTCCTTCTAGCACTGACCTTTGGTATTGGTTACTAGAGGAGTGCCACCGGCTGAACTACAAGTGCAGCTTGCTTAGATGCTCTTTCCAAGTCTTTGCATATAGCAAAATCCATAACAAACACAGAATGTGTACTGGTTTATAATCCGGCACGGGTAATGCCAAGGATGTAATACTCCTGGCATCCCATTATAGTTGGCTAACAACAAAAATATTTGTGGAATACTGAATATGTGTATTTACTGCTGTGTCTGCCTATGCCATCACATTCTCTCTGGTATGGTAACCTATATGCATCATAGTTGGTGTGGATGTCTTCCCATGTGGCACCGATTGCTTTGATTGAGATGCCAGGTCTTTAGTGTTGTCTATGCACTGATGTGACCTGACACTGTTTAATGGTTGAAATGAAATAGATTCTTGCTGTAATTTATAGATACAGAAACATGCATGCACAGACATGCAGAAGCATGCAAATGTATGTATACATTCTGTATATCTACCTCTGTGTGTGTAATCTGAACTGTTATCTGATAAGTAACACACTGAGAAGCAGCACTAACAAGTTTTATATTGCTTATGCAAATAGCCAAGAGAACTGAAAAAAGATTGCATAGTCTGCCCACTTAACTCTGTTCTGCAATAATGTGAAACAATTTTTATTTTTTATTATTTTTTTAGGGTGGTTTGGAATTCGCAAAGACTTCTGCCAGTTCCTGCTTGAAATTTTCCCATTCTTACGAGAATATGGAAATATTTCTTATGATCTTCATCATGAAGATAATGAGGAAACAGAAGAAACACCACTGCCTGAACCACCAAAAATTGCACCCATGTTTCGAAAAAAGACTGGGGTGGTCATCACACAGAGTCCTGGAAAATATGTCATTCCACCTCCCAAGTTAAACATCGACATGCCAGATTAGGATGATGGAAGCATAGTGAACTTGAACTGGGAATCAGCAGACAAATGTCTTTCATCTCATGCCTTGTCCAGATTACTTTAAAATAGGTATTGCTGAATCAGCACTTAGGTTACAGAATGTGAGATCCTGAAGATAATCTGAGTTTTTCCAGAGATACGTGGTGGTATCATCTGTGCACCTTCCTGATGGGCTGGTTGCACGCTTGCCTGTATAGTATTTATATGAACATTTTAGCAGTGTAATATATTGTTTAAAAGTCTTGTTGTGTACAGTCTAAGTATTATCTAAAAGTATTTTTTTAAAAACCGTGTATGAAATGCCTGTGCTATTTGAGGTGTCTTTTAGGTCCTAAATATACACTTGATTTCCATGTCTGTTTTAAATGCTTTGGTTATGTGTTAGTACAGTACCTCTTTACTACTTCTGTTCAGCCACAATCATTGTCTTAACCAGAGAGGCACGGGAGTTGTATTTCTCAGGCAAGACTGGAGAGCTTTTTTTGGGAGGAAATAGAATGTACAGCATCTTCCATGATGGTTTCGAGTTAGCTATGTGAATTTTCATGTATTTCAACTTTTGCACTGGCTTGGGAGTTAAACGTTGCTTTTGTTGCTTTTCAAGTTTCCCATTTTCATTCGTGTTGAGCAGTGCCTACACCATTCTCCCATTAGACTGCTTGTTAATAAGCTGTCCCCTCTTGCATTGTGCATGCAGTCTATGCCAGAAACATTAGTAGTAGGTTTTACAGATGTTAGTTGGCTGGTATAAATATCATAGCTTGCTCTTCATTACCAACTTTGAGTCAGCAATTAAACTTTTCAAGATAGTAACTTGTTGGTGTTGGTATAGCATTTTCTTGTTTCAAGAAAGACAGTCTTTGACAGATTGACTGAGACTTCTCCATGCTTTGAAGAAAGTCTATGGAACCTACACTGCAGTATCTTATAAAAACAGATTTCTGATACTCCCACTCCTTGCAGCTGCAATTTGTGTTTAGGTGAACCCACAGCTTAGGTACCTTAAGTACCATGGATAGAGTTTTCTTAGTGTTTGCATGGTAATGAGACAAGAGCAAAAAGTGTATGGACCGTTCTGCATGTGTGAAAGGTGCTTTTGTGGTTTAACCCCAGTCAGCAGCTAAGTACCATGCAGGTGCTCACTCAGACCCTGCACCATCCTAGTCCCTGGTAGAACTGGGAAAAACTAAAATCCACGGGTTGAAATAAGAGTTTAATAATTGAAATAAAGTAGGATATGATAATAATTGTAATGAAAAGGGAGATAACAAAAAGAAAAAAAAAGTGATGCCCAGTATAACTGCTCACCACCCAGCCACTGCTCTGTCTGTGTCAAGGCCACCTCAGGGGCAAACTCCACCATAGCACCATGGCCTGACTTGCACTTGTGGCAATGGTTTTGGGCCCTAACCAGGGGCAAGCCAGGTACCTCCCTGGCTACCTTACCTACCACAGCTCTTCAGAAGCTGCATAGTCCAAGGGAATAGTCTCTTAAGTGTTCCAGTAACCCATCTGAATACAAAGCCTCTCCGCCAGTTATCCTGTCCTTATAGCTATGCCTGGCCTTGGGCCTTGATCCAGAAAGTCAAAAAGATTGTAAATTTTGAAAAACTCAAGTGCCAAAATTAGTAACTTCTTTTTGTTTCTCCCTACAATATTAGATTAGTCAAAAGCTTACTAATATATTCCATTTTAAATAAGAAAAAGAATTAACAGCTTCATTTAATCTTGTACAGGCACCTTCTTTCTAACGAAGAGCTTTCTACAAAGGCTGTCAAGGTAACAGAGCCCACAGGCTGCCTCCCCCCCATCATATGGACATAAAATATTCCTAACCTGTGAATAAGGAAAATCTGGTCCTTAAGGTAAGGTTAGGAGTGGGCTGTCAGACAGGCGTCATATTAACACAAGCAGCCTGCTTTCAAGCACCATTTTTCTGGAGGGTCCTACAAACTCTTCCTCATACAATCAGATGTATCATATAACATGGTTGTATTTACATTCCAAATTGGCACAAAATACATCAACCATGTAATTTTAAAAAATGGGAGTTACTTGTACAGGAAAAATCTAGTGAACCATTAATAATTTCCAGTGATGGTCATAAAAATTACATCTTTATTCTGCCTCAAAAGGGCAGTTCTTCAAGCACATTTGCTATTTCAAACAATCAGTTTTGGAAGGGAATCCTAACTCACTGGTATACAAGATACTGACTTGTGAATTACAAGTTACCTGGTCTAGTGGAAGGTGCCCCCAGCCCAGGGGCATTTAGGCAGGAAAAATAATAGCGAGGGGCAACACCTATGCTTCTGCAGGGATCAGTTCCTCAGGGATGTCCACCTGCCACACACCTTGTCTCCCTCTGGCAGGAATTGGTTCCAGAAGCCATCTTGGATTTGAAACAACAGTCAAGTATTTCTGTTCTAGATTACTGAGGACAGCTTTATTTTCCAGCTCCAGAATCGCTTCAGGAGGCAAGTTTTCCGGACATAGTGATGTCTCTCCAATGTCAATTAATCCTGTATTATAAAATTAAAATACAAAATTAGTTGGCTGATTGGTCTCCTAGAGAAAAGTTTTCCAAAATAAGCCTTCCGGAGGGAACACAAACCAAGTTGTTGTGAGAACACTGCGTGAAGCATATGTACCTCAAACCACTGTCATCCGCTGCAGAAGGTGGCCTGTGTGACTGAACTTAGGTTGGTGAATTACTGGTGAAGCGTGGAGTTACAGTCACAACTCGGTGATACAGTTCTGTTAGACACTCTTATCTAAGGAAGTACCAGCTGCTACCAAAACTCCTGAGCTACATTTGGCCTTGAAAAAGCTTCATTAAAAATAAAACTCTCTGTTCCTACCAGGACACCATTAACATTTTAAAATCATTAAACTATATGGAAATTCCTGCTCTCTGGAACCTTTTTAATGTCATGAAAGGGAATTTCTATATTGCTTAATGGTTAAAATAAGATCAAAGAAGCTTTGATGCCTACTCCACAATTTAGCATGCAATTTATGTCAAGGTTACAAATTGCACATTATGTAGTAGTTAACAATTCTCAGCACTAGAACAGGAACAATTTTTCAGTGTATGTGATAGTAATTTGTTGTGCAGGAATAGCTGTAAATGTTGGAATGAGAAGGTGAAGATAGATGTTGAAACAAAAGATACCTACATGAAAAGAGTGCAAAATGAATGGTGAATAAAAGCTTTGTAAGTATACAGTACAGCAACATATGTTGTATTTCAGCACATTATAAGCAAAAAAACACCACTCCATCCTAACTTTTGTTGTCAGAAGCAAACTTCTTCACTGCTCAAATAACAAGAACAATGGAGCATTTGTAGAACTGAAATTTATTTACGTAGTACTCTACGATGACAGGAAATCACTGCAATGTGGTGACCTCACTTGACTCAAAGGACTGTAAAATGGTTTCAGCAAGAGTAGCTAAGCTCAAAATGCAAAAAGCGTGAAACTGACATTTACTATCATGAAACAAGATAATATGCAACCCACATTATACTATCTTACTGCATAACGAGTTAGCAGAAAACAGTTTTATTTTTTGTGTACACTTTAGAGTTGTAGGCTGAATGTCTTTTAAAAGATGAGGCCCGACTAAAATTCTTTATCCCAGAGGTCAAACATACTTCACATTTCCAGCACAATGAAAAAGAATTTACAACTTCCCTCACTGACCTCAGCTTACAGTGATACGGAATTGGAATAACCCCCCAGCCACAACACAGGTACCACTCCCTCAAAATTAGCATTAAAGGCACATTTTAACGACCACAACTATGTAAAGCAAATGTGTATTTTATTTGCCTGAATGTTAACAGATTGAAAGCTTGCTTGGAAAATACAATCCATGCAATATTACAAGTTGCTTACCTGCAATAACTCCTCTGCCAAACTTTTCCCCTTTATCCAACAAGTCTTGCACTTCTTGTGGTGTCATACCAAACCTATTCAAGAGAATTGCTCTCCATGTTTCATCTTCCCAGTCTTTAACAGCTATATGAAGAGCAATGGTGCAGTCCTTGTAGTTTGCTAGCAAAGGACGCCAACGAGTCTCCACCGTTTTGACTTTGTTTAAAACTAATCCTGCATAGGGTTGTCGGAAGGAAAGGCAACCAAATTTCATCGTTTTCCTTGCATCCGAACCCGTTTGTTTCCTACAAACAAGACAGACACGCTGAGGTTAGTGTTTGAAACGTGGGTAGGGCCGTGTCAAACCAACACACCTGCCGAGAGCTGCCCCAAG
>NW_009915888.1:0-6462 GCF_000696875.1 Nestor notabilis | reverse complement strand
GGCAGCGCGGGATGAAGCCGGTCCCGTGCCGGGCGGCGCGCGGTGCATCAGCCGTCATTAAATCGGCGTGAAGCAATGGCCAATGTGCAGTGACAACCAGAGCCTCCCGTCAGCTCTATGCAAAGGAGAAGAGACGTGGCACCGAGATTTCTGTCAGGTGTCTCCATGAGCTGTCTAACTAATGGGTAATTGTTATAAACCAAAGCTTAAGCCTAACGCTAATGCCTAACCCCTAACCCTAATACTAACCCTTACCATAAACCTAAACCATAACACTAACCCTAATCTTGACCCTAACACTAAATCTAACCCTAATACCAACCCTAGCTCTAATCCCTAAACCTAACCCTTATGTCCCCTAATCCTAACCCATAATGCTAACTCCTAATCCAAACAGTAACCCTAAACCTAACTCTAATGGCCTCGAACCCTATCCCTAATGGCTCATAACCCTAGTCCTATCCCTAACCTTAGTGTCTCAGGGTTATTATAATAATCAAACATTATTATTAATAGCAAAACTGGATTTTGGTAAAGCAGTGCTTCATGATTCCCCTTTTATTTTAATGTACTGCCTGCTGTAGCTCGCAGCACTTTCTGAATTCCTCGTGCTTGCTTTAGTCAGGTACCACTCCTTTTGATTTCTAGCACATTTCTAACTGCTGATCACTTGTTGTTAGGGGTTTCAGGAGATTGAATGCTCCACAGGCGACTGTGTGTTGGCACAGCACTGACGTGCCTGTTATATTATTGTATGTTCAAGTGTAAGAATAGAGTATGTTTTTGGATTAAGAATATTGGAGCAAAGGTGGTCTTCCCAAAGAACATTGTGGAGCCTTGGCTCCTCATCCTGCCTTGCTGTGCCAGTGAAAACTCCTTTCCTTAGCCCTTGTTTCCCTTTGTTTTGTGGAACTGATGACTGTGGGACAGGTTCATCAACCTGGTGGTCCAGACACCTTCTTTCCTTACTTGGGCAGAGCAGCCTCGTGCCAGAACCCCGCTGCTTTCCTAACAAAGGCTTTCCAGCAGACTCCAGTCCCTTCCAGACCATGGCAGGGTTCTTTTGGGGTTGCTGCCAGGGCAGGGGCCTTCCACAGCTGTTCCAAGCCAAGGGTCTCCCTTTCCCATCCTCCACAGGTGTTCCACAGAGGTCACATACACTCTCCAGACCGTGTTCTCACTTCTGCCGCTTCAGTGAGGGGCTTCAACTGGTGCCGCTTCCCTTCCACCACCCGGCAGCTGCGTGTCTCCAGGGCAGTGCTCGCGAGCCCCCGATCCAACACGTATGGCAAAAGTTCCGCACTTGCTGCTCAAGAAGTTACTGAAAAATGATACATGAAATGTTTTTCTCCAGTGTCTGTTACCCTGTGTGTGTCTCAGGTGAGAATTAGACAGCAAGAGTCAAGTCTAGAAAAGGAAGAGAGACTGTGAAAGCCCAAAGATGTTCTGGTTTGTATTCCTCTCCTTGGTCCAGCTTTTGAGGGTCCCCTGGTGATTTTCCAGAGGTCCTCTCTTTGGAGGCTCAAGGGCGAGGAGAAAACCATTTGGCCACAGCCAGTCAGTGTTAGGCTAACTTGCATGGGGTTTCTTTCACTTCCTCCATGTTGTGTCCTATAGAGGGAATGAAGTTTTCCATCCATAGTTTGTATGGGCAGAAGTGTGTCTCTTTTGTGGCAAACCCCACAACTCTGTTGAGGCTAATCCATCTTGTTTGATGGGAGGGGCTGTATCTTTTCCTTCATTTATTCAGTAAATGATGGTTTAGTCCGTAAGCTGCCATTCATCCCTCTCTAATTAGCATTCAAATGAGATCCCTCTTCCCTGTCCGTTACGTGATAACAGCTGGTGACAGAATGTGCTTTAGCTGCTCATTTCTTCTGGCTCTGACAAGATTAACTATAGCAGAGGCAGAAGAGCTTAGAAATGTCTTCTCTGCGATTCACAGGGTAGGACAGACGTGTGAGTGCAGCAGGTATGTTTGTGGAATCTTGATTCAATTGGGAGACTTGAAATATTCCAAATAAACTGGCACCTTTGCCTTTGCTAACACTGCCCATCAGTAAAGATTATCTGTCCTGCAAATAATGCCTTTACTTTGAAGAAATCTTTGCAAGTCACCAAAAAATAATACCTGCAGAATACAACTTCAGGTACAAAGCTGCTTTTTGGAATAAAACCACTGTTTACTCATGAGTGTGAACATCCAGGCCCTTCCTGTGTGAATCCACTTTCTGTGGTATGTTGTAATGAGACAGTCAAGTGGCCAAATGAAAAAGGTGATCTTAAGATCCAGAAGACCATGACTATGAAGTTTCTCTGAGCATGTAGATCAATTTTACAACATGTATTTGTAATCTACGTACACATATGTCAGAATCGATATGTGTTAAGGTGAAGAAATCAGTCTTAAAATCACTGGGGAGGTCATAATGCATTTCTGGCATTTAGCTCACTGAGTGGTTACTGCAGTGGTTAATCCAAGTAAGCAATAGAACTGTGCACCCTGGACACCAGTGCTGGCAGTCTGACCCCTGTGTTTGAATTCTCCAGCCACGCTGCAGTGTTGTTCACCCCCTGCCCAGGGAGAGCCTCTGACTGCCAGTGCCAGTGCTGCGTCCCCGGCGTCCACCGACTGTGGCTTTGTGCAGGTGAGTGCAGTGCACGGAGAGCAGGGGGAAGTGGAGGAGCCCACACATGGACCGCAGGGTTCTGGGCTTGTGGCAGAAAGGAGAGAAGCTTGAGAATGGATCTGCTGGAGAAAGGGAAAGTCATGGGGTTTCCAAATCCCCATTTCAAAGCAGCACTGAACATGACAGGGGCAGTGCTGTCATGCAGGTAAGGTGTCAGGGCAGCAGCATCGTGGGGGTCCTCATCACTGGAGAGTTTGTTCCTGTAAAAGTGTTATGTTTGACTGCACCAGAATTCTCTTTAGTTCACGAGTCTCTGTTTATCTTTGAAGAATGTCCTTCCCTGAACAAAAGGAGATTCTTTAATGTTATGGAAATCCTGGAACCAGCTGCACTTTTCTGTCCCAGACAGCTTGCGGCAGTCCTGAGTTTCATTGGGTGAATGAGAAAAACTAAGGTGACTTTTGGAATTGGCCCCACCTCAGAGATGTCCTATTAAAGAGAATTCCAGTACTTGCTGTGATGCTTTCTGGAATTCTGGTGGCAATTGCCCCTTATTGGGTGTCTTGCCTTATCAAATAGCAAAAGAACCTCAGTACAAATGCCAGGGCTTCCTTTTGCATTCCAGCAGCATGCATATGCTTTTGATTGTTTTCCTCCCAGAGGACAAGCACAGCAAGTTCTGCTCGTGTGTGTTGCAAAAGGGTTGACCTATGCAAGCCTGATCATCCAGTTTCTTGTCTTGCAAATATCAACCTTTTGTCTTTATTGCATGTTTTTCTTTTTAAATCTGAGCTTACCAGTCTGGGCAGGTTATGGCCAGGATAACTCATTGCTGTAAGGCTAGAAATAGCCAGCAGCCAGTCCTGCCATTGATAGGCTGGTATTTCTTTTTCACGCAGTGCATCTTTGTCCTCACACTTCCATTGTGAGCTGCTTTTACCTGCAGGACATGAGGATCAGTCTGAGTGTTGGGAAGCCACAAACACATAATTGCTCATCTCAGAAGGCTGAGATCAGTGTCTGGGATAGCAAATGGTCCCAAAGGAGTTGTCAGGCAGGGTGGTGTGGCTAGATTGAAAGGGTAACAGAAATACACTGTCCAAAGGGCCTAGTAAAAATCAGTTGCTTGGAAAAGCAAGTCCATGGAGTCAGAAGAGATGTACTGGTTACTGAACCAGTAAATGGCCTGGTAACTTACTGGTTAACCACTTCCTGGTTAGTGGTTGCTTGGATTATGCAGCTGCAACCAGGGAAGTGCCAGTCAAAAGCTGCTGGTGCATCTGGGCAGAGATGCCTCTGAGCAGGACGACGCGAGTATTGTACATAACGGCTCAAAAGGACTTGAGGTTTCCAAGCCCTGGTGTAGCCTGGATCATTCTTCCTGGAGCAGGGTGGCAGGGCTGTGCAGGTGGTACAGAAGATGGCACTTTGCCTGTGGATCTCACTGAGCTCTGGCCAATAATCAGTTTACCTTGTGTGTGCTCTGGGGCAGACACTTCCCCAAGCTTCTGCTGAGGGATGGAGGCAGCTACAGCATTGCTTATCCTGCCCTGCAAAAACCACCTGCACAGTCCTTAGAAACAGTAATACCATCAGCCCTGACTACTCAATCATTGTGAGTTTGTGGTATAAACGTTCCCTGTATTTTGTTTCTCCCAGAGTTCACCAGTGCAGCCACCTTCTGCAGCTGAATGGCTGCCCTCTGGCGGGGCATCTGATGAAGACAAGATGATGGAGGAATTAAGTCTTGAAGCCATGCTTCAGATTCTGGATAAGATGCTTTTACCACCCAGCGCTGAAGAAGTGACACTGGAACCTGTGGAGAGCGAGATGTCAACCCCTCAGTCTATCGGAAGTCAGCCACTGCTGGTTAATAGTGGGAACAGCAACACCCCTTCTGCCGTTGAGGAACGTCAGCTGGCACCTGACTCCTGCAGCTGCAGACACATCATTTCTGATGGAAGCAGCTCAAGCATTAACTTCTGCAGAAGGCTGTGATGGAAAACTTCTTTTTGTTCCCTATGACACTGCATCTGTAGAACGTGTTGCTGCTGCTGAAATGGCACCAGAACCTGTGGCCACACAGGAAGCCCCTGAAGAATGGAGAGAACAACTGGGTCACTGCCCAGCTCAGCCGCCTGAAATGTTTGTTCTGGAAGGACTGTTCAGTGCAGAGCAGGTAAGTGCTAAAGAGAGGTAAATGTCTCCAGGAATGGAGAGGTTTAGCTCCTCACTCTCTGGCTGGTGAAGATAGTGAAGTACAGTCCTCCTTCCTCCTCTTAGTTTTTATACCCAGGAGTTGTGGTTCGGCTGTTAGACAAAGGCATTGCTAGCCAAAGGGTTTTCACAAGGCCTGGTTGGCAGTCCTCATTCCATACATACAGACAGCACGTTTCCAAGAACAAATAGCACAGTGCAGTGGGTATCCTGCAGTAGCAGGAGGTGTTCTGGAGGGTGTTCTGGAGGGTGCTGGCTCTCCCAAGAGTGTTCAGTTTCTTTATTTGCAAAGGCCTTTTGGACTGTTAAGACACAACTTTGTCTAAGAATGTGGCTGTATTTCTATTACTGTACACAGGCATGGTATAGAAATACACTAAATATACCTTTTGTATATTTAACACTGAGTAAAGACAGACTCAAGGTGGAGACTGTGAAGTTTGGCATCACTGGTACCTCATTAACACATGCGATGAGCTTCTGTCTTCTGTAAACTCACACGTAGCAGTTGTCTAAAGCTTTGTTTTGCCTGACTAGAAGGAAACGTTGCAGGCTTGGAAGACAGTTGACTTTACCTTCAGGGTATTGATTCTATAGGCTATTTGCAGAAGAGATTCATACTCTAGAACAAGTGATAGAAGGTCTTTCTGTCTACAGATAAACTCCAAGTGCTTAACTTTGGGCTTTGACCTCCTCAGTGGAGCAGAGACTTCACTTGGCTGGTTGGCTTTTTTCTTTCTTTTTTTTCCCCCTAGAGAGTTTTGCCACATGTCCATGGCAATGGAGCAGGTCAGGAAATGATTGCCTGCAAAATACATCTGGAGCAGCAGCAGAGGGCTCCAGAAAGCAAGCAACACAGGTTGCTCCTGGAGTTCTTCTAGCGTATTTCTTGTAGCTGGTGTGGTAAGTGAGGGCAAAGTTCAGGCGGGGAGGACATGTCCTCTAACTTTGTGGATTCGAGTTTCAGTTTTGCAACCTGAATTCCGAGTTCCAAACACTTGCCATGTAAACCATCCAGGCAGCGCTCAGCACTTGTCGGGTGTCCATTTGGAGTGGAGAACAGTTCTTGTTTTGTCTCTACAGCCATAATAAGAAAATACTGAGGGATCTTTGGCTTCATTTCTTTGTCTCTTTGGTTTTTTGGTGTTTTTTTAAAGGAGAATACTAGTCTTCAATGTGACTCAGTGGCAGAAGAGAGCCAGTTGACTTCAGGAAGCGAGCCAGTGAGCAAACCTGTAGAAGTGCCAGGGTCACCTGTAAAACCTCACAGCAGGAAAAGAAGACACAGCTCCCATGAGGGTAAGTCCCTGTAAGAGATTCTCCATTGTTTAGAGATGGCCAAGGCAGCTGCTTTGGAACTCTTCCAGAAAGGGGAGGTTGGAAGAGCTGAGTTATTGTCTGTAGTGTAAATACCTCATTGGGCCTTTGGGTCAAACGTTCCACTTGTAGAAGCTCTCAGTGTCCTTCCCAACATGTTTATCAGGATATGCTGGCGCTAAGTACCCTTCTGTGGAAAAGGGTGAAAATGAGATCAGTCAATAAAAGCTGAAGTTGTGGGAGCTGTGTTAGATACCATGCTGCTGAAGTTAGTGCATGAGTCCAACCTTTTTGGCTC
>NW_009915887.1:0-29410 GCF_000696875.1 Nestor notabilis | reverse complement strand
TTTTCAAGAAGGGGAAGGTGGAAGACCGGGGAACTACAGACCAGTCGGTCTCACCTCTGTGCCTGGCAAAATCTTGGAGCAGATCCTCCTGGAAAGCATGCTGAGGCACATGAAAAACAGCAAGGTGGTTGGTCTTCCAGTATCTGAAGGGGGCTTACAAGGATGCTGGGAGGGACTCTTCATTAGGGACTGTAGTGGTAGGACCAGGCGAACAGGTTCAAACTTAAACAGGGGAAGTTCAGGTTAGATATAAGGAAGAAGTTCTTTACTGTGAGGATGGTGAGGCACTGGAATGGGTTGTCCTAAGAAGTGGTGAATGCTCCATCCCTGGCAGTGTTCAAGGGCAGGTTGGACTGAGCCTTAGGTGTCATGATTTAGTGGAAGGTGTCCCTGCCCATGGCAGGGGGGTTGGAACCAGATGATCTTAAGATCCTTTCCAAGCCAAACCATTCTATGATTCTATGAATCATTGTTTCTGTGTGAGGCAGCACTGACAGCAATAGTTACACTTAAATTATAGTAATGAGTTTATAGGATGCAGTTGAGGTGAATGTGCCTGTGGGATTTAAAACTTTCTGAGCTTCCTTAATGGCCATAATGTAGAACTCAAGCATTGTGCAAATTAAAAAATATTGCAGTTAATGGTGTGTCTGAGAAATAAACCAGACATGCATATTTTACATTCATATTGTCCAAGGAGAATGAGTTGCTTTTCCAATGCAGAGTGCAATGTAAAAGGAAAAATAAATAGAGAATATTTGTTTGGATGTACTCATACGTACATGAAGTCATATATTCACAGTTCAGCTGTGTTTGTTTCAATGTGCAAGGCTCCAGAGCTCCTATCTATCTGATGTACTGACATCACTTGTATGTCAAAATGCTTGGCAGCTGTGTACATTCAAGTGTGCTGTATTTGTGGCAGAGAAGATCTGCATGGGAGATGAATGTGGAGGGTCTGAGGGCTGCACTTCCTGTTGGGACAAGGAGAAATGAGGCACTGTGGCCAAGCCTGGGGTTTCGTGGAGTTTCATCACATTTGATGTTTGCCCAGTTCTCAAGCTCTTGACATCCAGTCTCTATGAGGGCATTCCAGACTTTGTTTAGAAAATAATCTAGCCTTTGTAGTTCCGCAGAGAATGGAAAACATGAATCTTAATTGAATTCTCACATCATTTTTAATTTCCAGTTTATAAATTGGTCTCATTGGCTGCGTTTAGATACAGTGTGGGAGTTACACATGCACGTTTTGATTGCTTGGGTTTCGTGATAGTGGTAAGGTCTTTGTTTTACCCACCCTCTCTCCCTACACATGTGGCCAGCAGGTCAAGGGAGGTGATTCTGCTCCTGTACTCTGCTCTTGTGAGACTCACCTGGAGTACTGCATCCAGCTATGGAGTACTCAGTACAGGACCTGTTGGAGAGGGTCCAGATGATCAGAGGGATGGAGCACCTCTCCTATGAGGGAGGGCTCAGAGAGTTGGGGTTGTTCGGCCTGCAGAAGACTAGACTGTTGTGCTAGGATGAGGGGTAATGGTTTTAAAAGAAACAAGGCATTGTGGCCAAGCCTGGGGTTTCATGGAGTTTCATCACATATGATGTTTGCACAGTTCTCCAGCTGCTGACATCCAGTCTCTATGAGGGCATTCCAGACTTTGCTTAAAAAATAATCTAGCCTTTGTAGTTCCGCAGAGAATGGAAAACATGAATCTTAATTGAATTCTCACATCATTTTTAATTTCCAGTTTATAAATTGGTCTCATTGGCTGCGTTTAGATACAGTGTGGGAGTTACACATGCACGTTTTGATTGCTTGGGTTTCGTGATAGTGGTAAGGTCTTTGTTTTACCCACCCTCTCTCCCTACACATGTGGCCAGCAGGTCAAGGGAGGTGATTCTGCTCCTGTACTCTGCTCTTGTGAGACTCAACTGGAGTACTGCATCCAGCTCTGGAGTCCTCAGTACAGGACCTGTTGGAGAGGGTCCAGAGGAGGGCCACAAAAATGATCAGAGGGATGCAGCACCTCTCCTATGAGGGGAGGCTGAGAGAGTTGGGGTTGTTCAGCCTGGAGAAGACAAGACTGTTGTGCTAGGATGAGGGGTAATGGTTTTAAACTAACAGAGGGGAGATTCAGGCTGGATGTGAAGGAAGAAATGTTTTATGATGAGAGTGGTAAAATGCTGGAACAGGTTTTCCAGAGAGGTGGTGGATGCACCCTTCCTGGAGACATTCAAGGCCAGGCTGGATGTGGATCTGAACAACCTGGTCTCATTGAAGATGTCCCTGCTCATTGCAGGGGGTTGGACTAGAGGACCTTTGAAGGTCCCTTCCAACCCAAACTATCCTATAAATTGTCTCTATAAATGACAGGCCTAGAGCCAGTCATCCCTTGTTATCGATGGCATGCAGACATCTAAATGTTTCAGGTGTTTCTTAAGGTCTGATGTAACCGTAAGTGCTGTGGAGCTCAGCCAAAACACAGCCTCTGAAATCAAGACAACAGGAGGAGGAGGGTTGTGCTTTAACTAGATGAGCGAGCCAGGCAGGCTGTGGTAGCAGCCAAGAGCAGACTTCAAAGTCTACTCCCTAATAATTTGAAGGTCTCATAGGCACCTCTTATCTTGGACAGCTGATTGTAGTATACTCAGTTTATATTCATGTGTATGTGCTATTTGTGTTGGTCTTTCAGGAGTGTGGTGAAGGCTAATTTGTTTGAGAAGTCCTCCTATATTTTTAGGGGAATTCTGTAGGTTGGTTGATCCTGCAAAGCAGGCAAGAGTGCCAAGTTCCAGAGCCTTATGTTCACACCCCTAGTGCAGACATCATGTAGTCATTAAGAACCTGCCACACTGCCCCACATGATGGTATCTTTTGAATACAACTTTCTCACAGTGAAACCAAGTCCTATGAAAGGTTTGGACCAGGAAGAAAAAAAAAAAAAGGAGACTCTAAAGCCCACAGGCCTCCCCACTGGCCTTCTGAAGTTAATGGGAAGTTTGCTGTTGTATTTGGGAATGTTGGATCAATCCCTAAATGGCTGTGCCAAGAGAAAAGCATTAAAACAGAGAGAGCTATGAGAAGCACTGGCCTGTATTAGACGTTTGCAGGGGGTATATCATGCTGGAGGGGGCAGAATTTAAAAGAAAAGAAGTAAAAAATAAATGGATCAGAGAAAAGAGACCATACTCAATTTCAGACAACAGGAGAATGTGCAAAATTTTGGTTCTCAGCTTCAGATGTACTTAAAACAAGATTACAATATTAGCATTCTAGGAGCAGTAATAAGATACTTGAGCTTTACAGTATATTTACATAATTAGTTGAGCTAGAGAGTCAAATGAAATTAAAAGTACTTTGTTCCCTTTATTTTGCTCATGCTTAGACATCACTGAGCTTGTAAAAAAGCACTGTTGCTATTGACCCGTAGGAAAGGTATCAATAAAAGCAAGTGACTCAAAGTCACAAGGGAACCTTGCGCCACCAAAGATACAGTGAGAAACTGTGTCAGCTTGTTTTCCTGTAATGAGAAACTGCAGACACAGCGTGAATAACAGCTGCAGATTATGTAGGTTTGAAAAGTTACTACTGCTTTTGATCCACATGCAATGCATTCTGTGCAATGGTGTAATGGCTTGGAGGCATAGGTAAACTACCTAATCATATCCAGAAATTAACTGCCAGTAAACTACTACCATCAATGTTTACAATGGAACCATCATTGTCCAATCTTAGCTTAGATTTCCCTTGTGTGAATTAATGGCATACAGTACATTCCTTCTTTTATTTACACTGAAGTGTTTCATGTGCAGCTTCTCTGATTTGGTATTACTGTCTAGTAAAACAGAAGCCCTGTATGAGAAAATAACTGCCAGTAAGTAAAAGTTTAATGGCAGAACAAAAGAGACAAGCATCTTACATTAGCAAGATGTGCCATGGATGGTTGAAATCAAGTTTCAGAGAATTGCTAAGGATATTGCAAACCTCTTAGCTTTAATGGATTGAATAAGAAGACATTTGTCTGAGACTAGCAGATAATTTGCAATCAAATACAGACCATCTTGTACTTGAAAACGCAAAGACTCAGGAAAGATGCTGAAAACAATATTCTTCTGACTTCCCTTACACATTCTTAAGAAGTGAAGCAAAATAGCATGACTACAACGCTAAACAAATTCTTAGAAAGCAAGTCTGAAGCTCAGATTTTCTACATATTATACTTCGCACTTGAAGAGCAGAGAATCATTCAAGAGCATAATACACTGGGCTTGCATCTTCATAAATCTGGTATGGAGAAGCATTGCTCACAGAGTTTTTTGGATGCTAATATCACAAATTTAGCTGATAATAAGAAAAAGTTAATCTTATTTGCCGAAATAATATTTAAAGATCTAATATGGGCATTTTCCCAGACATTTATGATTCACAGCTGCTGCTTCATTGTTGTTGCTGCTTTTCAAGTATCACACAGGGATACATGAAAAATCTGAGGTAAAAGATTGTATTATTCTTACTATGTGGCATAAGTAAGCAATCATAAAAGAACCATTTAGTCACTTGGGGGAAAGGTAGTTCTTTTGTCTCCTCCCCTTGTCCCCATCTTACCCTGAGAGGGTAAGAGCATGGTTGCTGCATGCTGTAAGGAGGAGCCATCTTCATTTGATCTAAAAGGAGAGGAGTTTCTGACTTTGGAGCTTGGCTGTTCTTCTTCCTCTTCCTCTGTGATCTCTGCATATCTGAGGTAACTGGGAGAGCATCTGCAATCTGAATTGTGCCCTTCTTTAAGGGTCGCAGAGGAAGGCCTCATTTTCTGGAGGCATATGCAGACCATTCTTGAAATATACCACCACTGCTGAAATCAGTGACAAAATAGGCATTGATTTGGTAACTAATGGTGGGTTTGCACTTATGTGATCCAAACTGGAAAACTAACAGTGCAAGTTAATCACACAATTACAGAATCACAGACTGGCTGAGGCTGGAAGGGGCCTCTAGTCATCTAGAGGGCATCTAGTCCAACCCCCTTGCTCAGTCACCCTCACAGTGAAAATGTGTTTCCTGATGGTCAGAGGGAACCTCCTGTGTTTCAGTTTGTGCCCATTGCCTCTGATCCTGTCACTGGGCACCACCGAAGAGAGCCTGGCTCCATCCTCCATGTACCCTTCCTTTAGGTATTTACATGCATTGATGAGGTGTCCCTGAGCCAGGCTGAACAGACACAGCTCTCTCAGCCTTTCCTCACAGAAGATATGCTCCAGTCCCCTGATCATCTTCACGGCCCTTCACTGGACTGTCTCCAGTATATGCATGTTTCTCTTGTGTTGGGCAGCCCAGAACTGCATACAGTACTCCAGGTATGGCCTCACTAGTCCTAAATAGAAAGGGAAGGATCACCTCCCCTGACCTGCTAAGGACAAAGTCTTTACTCAGGTGGTAGATGTTAAATCTGATCCTCATTCTTTTATACCTCCCTCTTCCTGCCCAGAACCAGTTCCTTACTGTTGGATTAGGTATAACTGATTAGCAGGTTGGCAGGTTTTTCAGGTGGCTAGATTATAATCCAGAAGAAAACATTATCAGAGTTGACAAAGATGTTTATAAGGTAGAAGAGGGTAAATTAATCCTGCCAAAGGAACATGGTGATGCTCAAGCTGTCTTCCCCATAAGAGGACTTCAATATAGCCATAATGTATCTTCTGCTAAATTAATCAGCAAAGATACAGAATTCAGGCAGTGCAAATTTTATCAAACCATGTTCAGTAAACAAGAGCATGTTATAGCTTTTGTTAGTATTATTAAGGAAGCTTTTATGTACCAAGCACTCACAGAATGATTCCCATGGCGTGTAACGCACCAGCATGAGCTTTCTAAATCAATTTAATTGCATTCAAGACTGAAATCAAGTTTATATTAGTCTTCTGCCCAGACCTAGCTTTCACGCTGTCAGGTGTTACATGAACTCACAGGTAGTTCATTTAAATGTCACAGCTAATGCATATGGAGCAACAGTCTTCAAAAAAGGTTTTCATTTTACTACACACTTTTTTTCTTCCTCTTTTCCAAACATTTCTTCCTTCACCTCCAGAGTTGCAGTTTATCAAAAGCTGCACTAAGAGGAGTAGGGAATCAGACAGGTCACTACCTGTCCCATTGTCCTCAGTAGTTTCCTCAGTACAGGACTGGAATCCGCTGTCTGTTCAGCACAAGTATATCTCAAGAATCCACACAGGGCATGTCTGTACTGTGCAATGTACCTTGCTGCAGTGATCCCTGACCAAGTCAATGTGCTTGGCTCAGTACAGTACCGCGCAGAGCTGCTAGCCTGGCCCTGGGAACACTACAGTGTGTTAACACGCTGCTATGTCTGCGCTAAATGGCCCAGTCCCTGTAGGACTGGTAAGTCCAAGTGCAGTGGAACTCTGATGCGGCTCTACTACTATCAGTTGTGGAGTGGGCTTCTTTGGCACTTGCCTGGCAATTTTAAAACCACACTGTATGGAAACACTCAGCACTGAAACATCTGCTGACCTCAGAGGAACCATGTATCCCAAGTACCTGCTCACCAATTTGAGTGATGCGTTGCCTATTGGTCTTCTGTCTAGTTCAGTGTTCAAGCCAGCAGTATCTGCATTCTCTGATGGTCATTTGGGGGCTGACTTTCAGAGGACTGCTTAGTCTACTTTGGTACCTGCTGATATAGAAACAAGCTTATAAACCACATCCCCAGCTGTTTTGTGACTGTGCCTGACCTAGGGCTGTTCGATAATACCGCAGCCAGTCATCCACGTGCTCCAGATCTTCATCTGCAACGTCCCCAGTTCTCTGGCTGCAGTGATGTCATTTACATGGCTTACAGTTGCCTCTGGAACTTCATTTTTCATCAACAGCTCTGACAACTTTGCCTTTAAAAAATAACAATGGAGAAACAAATTAAAGAACTTAATGATTCCATTTGGTGCTTAATGGTGCTGACACTGACATAACACTATCAAATGCCTCAGGGATATGAATACCTTCTCAATACAGGTTCTTGAAAGAAATAGGTGTAATTTAAGAAGAAACTTCTTTATCCAACTCAACTATCACTGAGAGAATAGTTGCAATAGTGAATCCTGCTCTATTCTAGCCTGGCAAAAGGAGGCTACAATTACTGAAAAACAGAGAAAATGCTCTTACTATTTGTCTGCTTGGCTGGGCTCATGAAAACTCCAGTGGCCAAAAAGATAGCACTTTGCACTATGCAGAAAAAAAAGCATGAAGCAGACATAGCTGCTAGATTCTTCACTGAATCTAGAACCATTTAAATCTTTGCATTCCAAACAAATGCTCTACATTTAATTTGTTCTGGACATACACAGTAACAGTGTGATACATGTAATAACATTTTACATACAATAAGCCGTACATCAATATATGTTTGAAAGAGCGCTTGATAACTATGGAAAATGAAAATAAACAACTAAAAAAGGCCCTTTTGAAAAATATAAATGTAACTTCAAAATAATGTATCTACTTCATACCTTAAATGAAATACCTTTAAATTAAAAATAAACATTTCAAATATTGTGCCCCTTGAGACTCCTTCTTTTTTGTTCCAGACAGAAAGTAGCTATGGCAGGACTGCTGTGGTTTTATTTTTGTTTCCTTAATTGTTTAAATTGGAGTAGATACCACATAACCCACATTTCTGCTTACACAGGATTCTCTCCAGTTAAGATTGAAGTGTATTTTTCATTCTATGCTGATTTTGATCTTGTTAATTTCTTGCATAAATCAAAATCAGCCTAATACCTGCCTCTTTACTTGCAATTTGCCAGTTTACCCACTGAACTATTTTTATTTATAACAAAATCTTTGCATGCCAACATTCTGCATTCTCAAAAAATGTTACAGATTCTACCATGCCACAGAGTGACTATTAGTTTAAATCTACCTTAAAATACTCCTTTTTCAGATTTGCTCCTGTGAATTAGACCTTAGGTAGTCCTTTAAGAAGAAATTAATAAAAAGTCTCTGTGTTAAACATAATTAAGGGTTAGAAAGTCAAGACTCAGAAGAGTTTTCTCAGTATGAACTTTCATCTCCTCTAAATTTCAGGTCTTTCCTATAGCTTAGCCAAATTATTTCTGCTTTGAATAAAACAATTTTCTGCTGCCAAGGGAACTACTAAGTGACAGGTAGTGGCAATATGGCTGGGTTTAATGAGCTCTGATTATGTTACGCTTACTTAAGGCAGAAAGAACTAAAAGGATTAACTGTTTTCTAAACGTGTAGTTAAGAGCAGCTACTACATGGATTGCCTACTGTCCAGCTCCTTGTAATGAAGACCACGTCTAGTGTGAGAATGTTCTTGGGGCAAAGAACCTTTGTAGAGAGCATAAACCAATGTGAAGGCGGACACTAATGGGACTCCAAAAAGAATGGTATTAAGTCTTGGAACCTACCACTTGAAAAAAGACAAATACTCTGTATGCTTAACTGGCTGTAGAGAGTATTCATCACTTTGCTATGATGATTCATAGTTTTCTTTGTGTGGCATTTAAATATTTGTTGTTTTATGGGGTTTTACTGTGCACTGTCTTTAATTATTTAGATTGCTGACAACTGAAGAAAAAAAAAAAAGAGCTATTTTAATTGCTATAAAAGGAGATTATTTGATTTAGAGAAGAGATAAAGATTAATTGAGATAGATAGATTCTTGCTGCTATAAGTAAGAAGCAATGTGTAAAATTCAGAGGAAAGGTAATTTTCATTAATAAGAAACTAACAGCAAAGTTAATGCTGATCTACTATGAAGTTTAGACCATTTTTGGTGTTGTCAGTTAATCTATAATGAAATAGAGTATTTAAGTGCCACTAACTACAGCTGATATTCTGATATAAGCAAAGGCCACCTTCTCATATATGTTTTCAAAAAAGTCTCACCTTTTGAAACAATTGGTTCATTTGGACCAGTAGTGTTTAAAATGACATAAAACAACTTGGAAGAGGGAGGACAATAAGATTGAGGAGTACTATATTTATCTGGTGTGTGTTGCTGGAGTATCCCTTAATGAGTCAATGTGGAGTCTAAGAGAGCAGAGACCCATAATCAAATTAAAATGACTCAGTAAAAGCTTCTGGTCATACCTTCTTCATAGGTTTTTACTGACACACCCTCCTGCCATTAGAGTAAGTGAAGACACAGGTTCTTTCTGACTCAGCCCTTAGCTGTCTGCCATATATTTTCTATACTTTTCCCAGATGGAATTTGTTATGTCAGCTCTTTAAAGTCAAATCCTCTTAAAGTCAAATTCTCCACCTCAGTGCTGTGTCAAGGAAAATTCTGTGTGTAAAGTAGGTCTGAACTGAGAACTGTGTAAATCCTAAACATCTACTCAAGGGTGTGAATGAGCCAAGAGACTTCTTCCTGCTAGACCAGTTGTCGTTGTTCCCTTGCAGTGACCCTTCCACTTCCACCAGGGAAAGACAGACAGTGAATTCCTCACAGTGTTTCATCTTTTCTAGTTCTATTTTGAAGGAGGATCAAATTCGCCTTTCCTCCATATGGGAAGCCTTGTTCTGGTGGATTTCAGATGGCAGCCTTACAGGGACTCAGAAGTAGCTCTAATTTTGTTATGGCCCAGTGATTACCAGAATTAGAAGGAATAAGGTATTGTTTCTCATCCCAATGTTACAGAGAGATTACAGTTTATTCAGGAGGTATTAAGAGATTCTCAATCTTTAACCAAAAAACTACAAAACTGTTTAAAACCCCTCAGGTTTATCTTATGAAACATAGATAAAAATTTTGTTTCCAAACAAATAAAAAATAGGTTATATTTTGAATACATAAATTTACCACTTTTATCTTTCCTCATCTAGAATGTTTCCTTGCCTGTGCAAGCAGAAATGTGGGTTTTTTTGCTAATGATGGTGATGTTAGTTGTAGTATTTTCACAGATTGTATTCTAACATCTAATCCTATCAGCTACACATTGTGAAACTCTTACGAAATGTCATTTAATAACTCTGACAAATTTAATTTCTCAAGTTCAGGAGTTAATCTAAATTTCTCTTTAAATCAACGAGACACATATACATGCCTTTCAGAGACCTCCAATGTGTGCTTTTACATTTTCTAGGCTAAATGTTTTCATATATAACAGGAAGAAGGAAATAAACTCTGAACAAACAACATTTTATTTTTGTTTTACTTGGATCATAGATTTCCTCTGCTTTTCCAACAACTGTTTTGTAACTGTCTTTTTCCTGACAAACCACACAAGAAAAATCTGGTTTACCAACAGTATATTTAAACTCAACTGTAAGACAGCATTTGCCATGAAGATGTAGGGGTTTGGGTGGGTGATTAACCTATCTGGAGAGCAGATCACTGCACAGAACTGCAGACCAGAAAGATTTAGATCAGGCTTTCTCGGGGCTTCATTCAGGACCTACCACCTACTGTACAATAAATTATACCAGCCTCAGAATGGGCTGTCAATGCACTTACTGTTCTATCTGGTAGAACAGAAAATTCTAGATAAATTACAGGTAATATTTACAGGTGGACATGCGCATAAATCCACTTAAGTCTCTATTTAATCTCTAGAAGCTCTTACTTGATCACTCTGTGGCACACTGCACTAAGCACATCTAAAAGGAAATAAACTTGGGAAGTGTATTTTATGGGAAAGATCATCAATTCCATAGTTCACAGAGGAAGTATTTTTTTTAAAGGGCCTTTATGAAATGCAATGATGTAGCAGTTACGACATACCAATTCTAACTGTGGAAGAGCCGCACCCTGCAGCGCTGACAAAGACAAGCACACACTTTCATGTTGTCACTTGCAGACCAAGCTAATTGCAAAGCACCCTGCAATCCTCACTGTGATATATTCATTAACCTGAAAGAGTGAAAAAGGAGATTTAGTAGCTCCAACAAGTTTTCATACTTCTGTTGGATGGAGGAGGCAGAATGAAGACTCAGAGGGTTATTCAAGACAGTCATCAATGAGCAAATCATCAGTTACTCTAGGCTTAAGTTTTAGTGCTGTCACTCTCATTTGAATCCTGCAAAGTTAGCTTGCAGCATAAGAACTAGGCAGAGACAGCTGAGACAGCTCCTAGCCTTTTGTCTGCATGACTCCTGCCCAAAGCAAATGTACTGAGACCGTGCATGTTTTGGAAGGTGATGTTGTATAGCAGGAAGACCTGAGAAACACTCCTATCTCTCAAACCGCTCAGGAAAGCGTGTATACTTCTGAGGCAGAGGCTGTGGGATCAGACACAGACAGACTTGGGAAGCTCTAGTCCTTGCCTGCCCTTTAACTACTGTTGTTGGTGAGAGTGGGAATGATTTGGATATTTAGTCCCCAGTAAAGAATTAGCATTTTGACACACAAAAAATACTTTCTTAAAATCTGTGTCACTAAAGCCTTTAGAATTTTCTGTGCACACAGACCATGAAGAATGTCCTGGTGACACTAAGCAGGGTACTTGGAACCACTTCCATTTAATCCAAAAGCCAGTTTACACAATCCTTTTCCAGCCTCTGACACTCCTACCCATTCGAATACCATGTTGCAAAAACTAACAGCTTTACTAAATTCATTACCATTTTAATATGGCTCTTGAGGAACATCAAACTGATTTCAGATAGCACATCATTCACATTCTATAATCTCTATTTGGTAACCCAAACTGTTTCAATAATTACCTGCTTTAATTTTCACAGACTTTGTAAAAAACGACACTGTAAATACATCATGATATTTTGGAAATCTCAAACTCCTGTAGATTTTACAGAGCAAACAAAAGTCAGTTTACATAAAAAAAATCCAGCTCCAAGTAAGAATGTCAAATATATGAAAGTCACGGCAGCTGTATTTTATTGGCATTTGTTCAAAGTTATTCTTTCATGTCAGCTGCCCGCCTGTTAGTATGAACCAAGTAAAGAAAACCTGGTATGGTTTGGCTACCTGACATTCTCTCAGGGCATTATGTATGCCTCGTATAAAAAGCAAAGCATGATGCCAGTACCTCTATATTAGGTAGCTTGGAATAAAAAAAAACACCTGATCAAACCCCTGTAAATAATGGGTGTGTATACAAACTCCTTGCCTGAAGGCATGCTTACTGACTTGGGTCACACAGGTTTTACCTTTGTTTCTGGTACTTCCGCAGCATGCTAGGCCCAGCTGTGCTAACTACAAAGCAATGGGAGACTTCTCATGGACTCCATGGAAAACTGATCAGGCTTGAAGTAAGGTAAACAATTGCCTGCTTCTTAAGATTCCCAAAAGAAAAATGAGTAATAGCTTGTTCAAATTCCCAAGCTTGGAAAACACAACTGCAAGATGTTTCCAGCAGGGAAGATGGACCTCTGTTTTAGTGAAATCCTGAGTTAACAACAGTTCCAGGCAACTTGCTTTTCCTTCCTCTCCCTAAGATGCCACACGAGTAAAACAGAGTTAAAAGTACCTACTCATGCAGAGGCTGTTGGAGAGCCATACTTTGTAAAGAATGTGTTAAAGAAGAAATGCAAGCATCATCTTCCTTGCAATTAAGACACCTCAGAGAGACTAGAATATGTGAAATTAAAAAAAACAGAGGTAAGAACAACAGCAAGAAAAGTAATGCAATTAATATTATCTGTGCTATAACAGGCCTGGGCAAGCTTGCCATCCCAAGGCCATTTCCATTTTCTGACCATTTCTTCATCTTTATTAGTCATTAGACCTCCTTCCTGATTAAACATCACTGTTGTAATGTTGCTGTAAACAAGCAAAAATACGAAACCTGTTTTTCCTGGTGCATCTCAGTAAAGCCTAAGCAATACAAGAAGCCCTCTCTGATCTACGAGTCTTTAATTATAAAGCCACTTTGCATATATGCTCCTTCATCAAGCTTTTCTCATACTAAGGCCTGTGAGGCAGGTATAAATTATTATCCCTGTGATAAAGAGTCAGGTTAAATTCTTGGTTTAATAATTCAAATTTAAAAGGAACTAGTATCAAATGGTGTGATTTTAATGCTATTTCCACTTACTAGTACACTCCTAGGAGCTCTAAACCACTTCACTGTAAATTTAAAGGAAGAAACAAATGCAGTAAAAAGGCCTGTAGATGCCATTCATGTATAAGCCCTCAGCAGACAGTTTTAGGAACATTTTAATGTTCCTATCCTTAATATTTATCAAGAATAGTATGTATTCTGATGCTTATTTTATCTACCCATAAGTAAGTAACTCTTGGTGACCTGCAGAGAGACATAAATTTTGAAACACAGAAAAGTCCTCAGATCATAAAAATGTGGTGTTTTTAAAGAGGATTCTGTGTGTTGGTGGTCTTCCCTGGACATAGGGGATTGGAGAATTTGCATGTTTATTGACTAAAGTATCAGGGATAGTACTAGGTTTGATTTTTTTTATTCTCACAACTTAACTGAATATAGCAACTGAGTTTTTAATAAAAGATACATTTTTCTTGAGTTTCCACTGTGTTTTGAAAAATAAATACATACATATTAAAAAGGACAAAGCAAGAAGCACCAGGAATCTTGAGATTTAATGCTTGCACTTCATATTTTCTATGTGGTTTTGCTTGCATTTCCATAAAGTAAAACTGGCCAGTGCAGGTAAATTTCTTGGTTCGATTTTATATCTTAATTTAGAATTGTTTAAAATGTTGGGGGTTTTAATATTTTGGACTCCTAGGTTACTTTTACTTTTTTTAATAAACAAAGGATGACTCCCACACTAGCTATGAGGGCACTGAACTCCATTTAAAATCCTTTTATATGCGAGCTGAATAATCCTTCTCTGCACAGCTCCAGTCAAACACATCCTCCAATCCCAAGAGCTCATTCAGGATGGTAAGCTAATCAACTTGACTTCTTTAGAAATGAAGGCAGATGCGAGTTAATGTGTCCCTCATTTTTAGCTACTGTTCCCCTCTGCAGGGCATGACATTCTGATCCCAGGTATCTTGAGTACTCCAAAGTCACTGACAGAACATAAAAGGGGAAAAATAAGGAAAAGACTGTGCTGTAAGTAGGAATCAATGATAATATTTGTGCACATCATGTAAAGGTGCAGAGAAATACATGGAGAGATATAAACAGATAGTAACATTATCCAGAAAGAACTGTTGGTGTTCAGTTTACATGGTCTGGTGGGCCTGAAACTTCAGAGGACATCACCTGTGTGCATGCTTTTCCCCCACAAGTGGGAGTCTGATCTGTACAACTGCATTTGAAATAGACCCAGAGGACATTAAGAATATCAGTGTTCATCCTGCAGCTTTTATTAGACAGGTTTTTAACAATCAGGTTTTAACAACAGATGTATCTATGCCCCTTTATACAGGGGACCCACCCACAAAAGGAAGAAAGCAGTAGAGAAGCATAAGTATCCAAGCAAAACTTGCAATTGTTTTAACAAGATGGTGTAACACAAACCTGGGAGAAAAAATGAAACTCAGCAAAAGAAATAGAACCAAGATGAAAATGTAAAACCATGAGTAATACTTCTCTTAAAATTTTTCTTAAAGGACTTTTCTTAAAATATGCATCTAACTAAGATCTAGTGAAGACAACTACTATCTTAATTTCCATTCTTATTAAAAACAGACCATAGGAAAAGGAGCTGGAATGGACTTGCAGAAGTCACTCAGACACATTTAAATAGAGGGAGGGACCAAACAACTCTGCAAATATTCGGTGGTGGCCAGGCACAGAGATGTCAGCTCTTTGTTGTGTGTAAATTATTCCAGACTAGGTTAGTAGCTCCACTTTCTCCATAAAGTTACACCAAAATTATTTTTAATACAGAAAATCATAATGATAATCAGACGATACATAGAACAAATAGCATTTGATCTTTTTACAACCTCTATAATGCACTGTATTGTGAGGCACTAAAAAGTGGCAGGAGTGAAAGGAGGAAGAGGGTATCTGCATTTTGTCTGTGTGGAGTATCTATTTGCAGCTCATGTCACACATTCAAGGCAGCCAGAAGGCTGGCTCCCAATTGCCTGCTGTCTCCTTTGTAAATTTTCTCATAAGCCAAAGTGCATCCTGTCCTCACAGCATGGGCTTCACAAATGGGAAATTCAAATTTCAAAGCAAGTTCTGTCTAGCTTAGCAATTTAGATAACAGTGCTTTTGGGCTGCTTGAAAAAATGGTGACATTTGACTCCTAGAGGGGACTTGTAGAAGGGACAATTCCTTCACCTCCAGCTGACATGCAAACAAGATGGAAGTGGTGGATTTCATCTTCCCACACATGTAGATGTCCATCTCCTCCAACCACCTACCTGCTAGGAAGACAGATGCTACCATGTCCAAAAGGGGTGAAAGTTCTAACAGCAGAGTGACATGGAGAGGGGTTAAATATGTTGGTATAAAACCACCCACATGGGAGGTTGCAGCATCTTTGGCAAACAGAAAGATAATCAGAAGGATAGCTAAAATGAGAGTTAAGGAGTTAACTTGTTATCATTCTCCAGTTATATAGCTTCTGCTAAATGCCTCTGCAGAGAACATGGACACTAACACACTCTATCAGCTCTATATCCCGGTCATCAGGTCCAGGTGTATATGGATAAGTGAAGCTGCTAACCCAGCCATCTCCTTCCTTGAACAAGTGGGTTGGAAGGACGGAGAATGGGCAGAGCCCTCAGGACAAAATCCACTCACCTGACTAAGCCAACATGGCTGGTACATGCCAAAAGTGACCTTTTGCAGGGACAACACATGAATCAGAAACACGGTCATGAAGCACAGTATCTTTGGTGGTTTTCACTGTGACAGAGCAGACTATTCCTAATCCAGACTGATGACTGATAAAGTGATATTTGTTCAAGATAAGATTATACTCTAAATGGATTCCAGTCTGACACCATGAACTTGTAACTGCATTTTTCATTCGGGAGTATTTCTTTCTGAGGCACATCCACCCACCTGACATGTACTGGGCTTTGTTGTTATAATTTGAATACCTGGCTATAGCTCTGGTACTATATAAATACAATCTGATAAGAAATAAACGTTTTCATGTAGCCAAGTCTTGGAAGCTTTTCAGCTACACATTAAATCTGAGTCTTCCCCCTGTAGAAGTCCTCCCACTACCTCTCACACTCTTGCTAGAGTTCACACTCTTGCTGGAATTCACATGCGCTCTGTAAACAGAAAGGATATTAAATGGAAGATGACCCGTCATTCAGCCTGTAGTGCAGTTTTCCCTTTGCTGTGCCTGCTTTCTTGACCACTGGGATCTGAGGTTTGCCATATGTCAGCCCTGGTGTGACAGTCATGCAAGTTTGAGACTTCTGTGTCTTGGAGAAAGCTTCTTCTCTGTGATCACCATAATGCCAGAGAACAATTGGTTTGTCAGACCGCACTTCTTTCAGCTTGGATGTTTGCTCTTCTTTGTTTACATGAGGAAGGAAAAAAAATTAACCTCTGATTAGTTCTTGATAAGCAGAATCCTCAGGCAAGACTTCCATAAATTTAGACTTAAGTTTGACCTAAGGAGAAAACATACGCTGATTTGTGAGCTTCTCAGCTGAGATATAAATGATCAAGGTACTAATTTAGCTAGGAATTCAGGCAGCCTCACAAACACAAGTGAATAGCCCCTGGCCTGTTGAATTTGTTACAGACATTTCAGTGCTCTGTCACTGGACTCAGCCCATGAGTTGCAGTAGAGTGTGGAGGTTCATACTTCTTGTTGATCAGCGTGGTCAGTGTGAGTGACAGTGAAAATTTCTGGTTTAAAGTCTCAGCTATTGTACAGTTACAATTACCTTAGTGAGTCACTAGGTTTGTGTCTTCAGCTACAGTATGAGTAAACTGTGCCTTAATGTTTGCTCTTCTCTAATCTCCACCTTTCTCCTTAATGCAGGAGAACCTGATGATCTCCCAAGTCCCTTCCCAAACAGTATCATCCTGAAGTGGCAGATTTCTGTTTTGTTTCATCAAAAACCTTTCCCTAGGACCTCTCTACAGCTAATGATATAATTTTGCACTCTTCTAAACTGTTTTTCACAATCCTGAGGAGCTTTGTAAACATATGATAAATATTATTAAACGTATTGCTCTCAGATAGAGAGACTTAAGTCACTTGTGGTTAAGTGGGCTTTAGAACTGACTGCACCAACCCTTTATACATCTATATAGCAGAGATCCTCTGTGAGGGGCAGTCAACTTTACCCCTGTTGAAAGTCTGCCTACCTGATTTTTTTCTTCACCTTCACCATCCTGTATTCCATACACCTATCATGCTATTGTTCATTGCTTACTTCATGCTTCTGAGAAAAAACAATACTTGTATATCTTAAAATTTCTTTATCTAACAGCCAAATCTATATCTTTTTCAGTTCTATGACTGATCTTGAGAAAGAAGCAGAGAGAGTTTGAGACTGGGTAAGTTAAGCCAAACCAAGGAGACAGTTATTTAGTCCTGCCACCCTTTGGCTGACATTCTTTTCAATTAGACATTCTGCATGGAAGTATATATATGAACACATGCATCCATACTTTAATCTGATAGTCTTTAAGCAGTTATAAAAATGTGCAGGTCACCACAGTAGTATTAGATAAATGAAACCATTAAAGGAAGAAAAAGGTCACATAAGCTGGTCAATTTTAAGGAAAGCTAATTATGTGAAACATCAGCTGATAGAAACTAAAGGAATATTTTTGTCTTCAAGCCAGTATCTCTTCCTATTTCAATTTTGCCGTAAAATATTGCACAATATAAACTCCTTGCTCACCAGGCTAAGAATAAATATGCAAGAACACTAAGCCAATTCTCATGGCACTGACACAGGAATCTGGCGACAGCATCACTGGATTGCAATATAAGGAGCAGCATTTTACTTTCCAATTTGATGGGCCAACAGGGTCTGCAAATCCTGTAAACATGCTCAGGTCCTGTGAAAGAGAACACTTTGTTTGTAGGGAGACCCTATGACCCTATTTCTGGCATAAAGATTATGCCAGAAATTAAATAACCTGACTGCAAAGCTTTTGGGAACAGTAATATGGTAGACCCAGAATACTTGCACCACAGACCACCACAGGTATCCCCAGTGTTTGGAAGAACTCTATCAAATTCTCAACAATTGCAGGCTGAGGTAGTTCAAACCCCAGAATCCAGGAGGACAAATGACAAATACATTTCACTGTTCTCTAAAACAGACATGATACGTCTCATGGCTAGGAAGACAACAGTGCTCATTTAAATAATCAGAAAATATTATTTTTCCAGTATAAGCCTCAAATATTGAGCTTTTTTGTTGCTTTTCTTTTTCTTGGCTTTGCAAACACATTATATAGCTAGTGGAGGATGACAAACAGAAGATGGACAAAAAATGCAAACTCCAGTTTTAGCTGCAGCATCAATTCTTTTGGACTTTGGGCTACTCAGTTCCCCAAGGAATAACGTGGTGATAATAAACCATTCCACAATGAATAATATGTTAGTGTACTATATTGTACAATGTACAATACATTGTAGCATATACACTCTTACACACTGAAAACTGCTTGATTTTATACAGCCACTAGCTCCTAAGCCTACAATTATGAATCATGATTTTCCACCTTAGATACAACACTGATTTTATTAAATCTGAGTATGTTTACAATTTTGCCAGTGTACAGAAACTGCAGCTTAAATAGCAGGATACTTAACAGGATGAAATTTAGAAACTGTGCTGTAGATACCAAATTATACAGGTTAACTTTAGTAACCGTCTTTGTAAGTAATTAATGCTTATAACTAGTTCCAAGTGAAGATGTCTCTTTTTCATTTAAACCTAGCCTGCTTTATAAATTCCAGTACGTCTTCCTCAGAGAATTGACCAGGCAGAGTAAATCCTAACCATTTCTGACACCTCCTCCATCCCTTGAACTATTTTAGCACTACAGTTGGTATTCAGTGTATGGCTGATGTATTTGGAAGCTACCATACATTTCAAACACATGGCCAGTTCTCTATGGGAAGCCTCTGGGATGTTAAGGCTATCTTGTGCTATGTAAAAAAACAAGGCTTACGTATAAGCAGCATAAAGAAGTATAAAGGCCTGATTATTTCTGGTTGCCAATATATTATGGCAATCTTCTTTCAGGCCCTGGCAGGGCAACAGGCTACAGATCACAGTGAATTATCAAAATGCAAAATGGTTTTCATGGACCATGGTTTCTTTTGCAAAAGATATTCAAACAGTTTTTCAGAACTACTGAGAGTTTATCTGCAGATTAAACATAATCAGAAAATATTGTCTCACCACCGGTCCCTGAAAAAGTCTCTGTTGAGATAATTCTTATCTTCCATTACACTGGCTAAAATAAAAGTATATGTTTCTCTTTCATGAACAGTGAAATGTCAAGCAGAATTCTAGGAGTTTTCAAAGCAATAATGCACTGCAGACTAGAGTGTTGGTTTGGCGAAGTGGTCTCCCATAATCTGTATTCTACATCATGAAAACATTTATTCTAATTTTGCTTATGGAAGTAAAAACCTCCATTTATTACATTTGAATTTGTTCTAACTTCTCCAGTGTCTGCACGGAAGGCAGCTTCTGGTGAACACCTTCAGAATCAGAGTCAGAACGCTGGAGAATCCAACCTAGAGAAAAAGAATAAGAGATTAGAATCAGTTGCGTAAGTAAAGACTGATGTTAATGTCAGTCCTGGTCTATGGCATCTGTCAATAGAAAGTAAGGTTCATTCATATGAATACAAAGTACTGAAGCTTTGAGAATATCCTTCTTAAGATTAAATGGATTCTTTGCATTTTAGGTGTCTTCAACTGAAAAATAGGAAATTAATGTTTAGGAAGAAGATGGGCATCCAGAAAAACGGATTATTCATATAAATTCAAAGATAGACATTCATACGAACTACCTTTATTTCCCACATCAGTCACAGGCACTGTTTAATTTGTGTACAGTCCAGGATCACTGCTGAAAAAGGATGCATGTAATGCAGACTCTAATTATTCTGAGCACCAATCCGGAGAAGTAGCTGAAAAATTAAGCCATGCATCACTTTGAGCAGCAGGGACACAGAATTCTTTTAGTGTGCATTTCTGTAAGACATCTGTGGCTGCATTTGCACTACAGCAGGTATATTTTACTTAGTTCACATTTGCAGCATTTGTGGATGCTTCCAGAAGGCCTGTGGGAGCATGGAGGAAGGAGTTCCTTAACTTCTGGGGATTCTCAATTATTATCACTCAATTTTCTAAAAAGGTGAGAAGGGCCAAGATGAATGGTTAGGATGTGAGCTCTATTCAGTTTGAACATCTTCTGTTGCAATGGTTATTATCAAGAAATCAGATTACTTGATGCGAAAGTCCAAAAGAGGTGATAAAAAATGGCTACAGACATAGACTGCTGGAGAATGGCCCAAACAGCTGTTAAAATGAAGGCAAGGAAGCTCAGATTCCTTAGATTTATTGTTTCACTATGAACAAATTGAAGAGCAAGTTAGTCAGAAATAAGAACTCACTGAGTTAGAATTGCAGTCATAGAAATGCATAACCTGCTGCTTGGCATTCCCTTCACCAAATAAATAATAAACCTATGATGACAGACTGAGCAAATGGAAGCTCCCAAGAGACAGCAAAAGGGTAGGGACAGTTCGGTGGAAGCTGCTTGTCTCAACCCTTTAGACGTTCATCTGTGACTAAGGAAACTCCAATGGCTGCCTGACAATAGTCCACTCACAGATCCACTGATGGGAGTGCTGAAGGGAAGCGTGCATGATCTTGAGATCACCGAGACTGCAGAATAAAAGGGCTGCCTGTGAGCACTCTTCAGCACTTTTAACCTTCACCAGTCAAGGAACTTCAGTTCTGCAGTCCTTGTGGCACCTGACCAACTTCATAACCAGGATTAGCAAGAAAATGCACAAATGTGCTGCCTTTTTTTTTTTTGCCCCCACATGGCAATGTTCTTAAAGAAATCCAAAAAGAAGTGCAGAGTAAGCAGTTCTTCCCTTCAGATCATCAAATTTGTCCGTGTTTTAGGCAGAACTGGTATAATGTCTTATGAAGAACTTTTCAGTTAGCACATTAGTGTTCCCATTCAGAGCAAAATTTATTAAGTCAAATATATGTGGTCAGACAGATTTCAGCAGAGAAAGGCTTAAAATAATATCCCAAAGCAGTTACTCGCCCTGTGTTCCTCTAGCAAAGACTAGTGGACCTGCAGTGGCTAGGTAAAAAACCTTGCTGGCAGATGATCAGAGATAATCAGAGAAGGACTGGGCATTTAAAAACAGACTGTATCCAAAGTCAAGGGAGGGTTATTGCTTAACAATGACTTCCTCCTCATGCTAATCCATACTTTAGTTAATTCAGGGATTCAGAACAGCTGTCAAGGTACTGCATAATTCTAACCACCTCTGCTACAAGTCATCCAGCTGAGCTGCCTGCTACTCTTACCTCTTTCCTCATGACTGTTGGATGAGAGTGACAAGCTGATAGTGATGGGTGACTGGACAGCATCATTTTGCACAGTAGCAGCTAGGCAGGAAGAAAGCAGAGTGCAGTGTTTATGATCATACCTGCAAAGATAAGTCAGCTTTCAAAAATATAAAACCAAAGATTATTCTGTTTTTAAAAAGAGGGAGACTGCAGTACCACCTGGACACCTGGAAAAGGCTTGACTCAAACCTATGGTTCTCCACTGAGGATTAATGACACTTGCTTAATGAAATGCTCTGGATGCAAGTATTTTTTACTGGCGCAATATGTTCTGACTGTATCACTCACCTTGAAAGAGGAGACTAAAAATGCTTTGATAAATGGTTTGAAACATTGCCCAGTTTCACCGGCTTTGTTCTTCTAAGTGTTTGTACCTCTTGCTTCAGCTGCAAAGCTATTTCATCATGTCCTAAAACAATGCTTTGCAGAGAGCTGCAGTATAACAAGCTATAAAGTGGAGCATGTTGGCCTACCCAGCCAACAGAGAGTAGTCTTAACAGAAAGTGCTTTTTTCCCTTTTCTGGTCAAACATTACAACATAGCACATTTACACAGCACGACTTTACTTCCTAAAGGCATGTTTGATGCTGCCTTGGGTTTTCTTTTTTCCTTTTTAGTGCAGGCTGGTAGAGCAAAGCTTTTCTTGTATTGATCTTTTTTGACAGCAGTGATTTCATACTCTGTACATTTGGACCCCAGCGTAGCACTTTTAACGTCCTTTGAGGCTTGATTTCTCCTGTATCTCACACTTCTGTACACTAGTGACTCCTGGTGCCATTTACGGTAATCAGCCCCCTCAGAGAATTCTCTCCAGCTACAGGTTAGCACATTCACGAGTCTCTGAGGGAAACCAGTCTCATACCTAGCAATGAGCTGCAACTTCTCTCCAAGCTCCTGTAACATGTTGTCAGCCACAGATTTATTTAACATGTTTAGTGGTGAGTCCTCATCTGCCTGTGGAATCAAAGATATTTGGGAAATCTTCGGGTTTAAGCACTCTGTAGTGGTTTTACATAGGAATGACAAGACACTTGCCGCAAAACTGGATATCTCTTTTTCTTGTCATTTTATCACTTAAAGAAACCATCTTCATGCCTTTTTGTATGCTCACCTGTACAGATGGCACTCCTGCCTTCAATTGGACTGAGGAGAAAAAAAAGCTGTATCATTAAGTGAGAGCAGTAACAGCTAAAGGACACGGAAAAGAGACCTGTTAGCTTTGCTGCCTGAAACATACATGGACAGGCTGGCAGTGCTCCCTTTCACAGCAGAGACTGAGCCACATTTCCTCGTAAGGAGGGGACTCCCAGCTCAAGCCCAGAAATACCTGCACAGAGCAGCACGAGGAGATTTAGTGCAGCCATTGCCAAACAAAGAAGCCTCTGCACTGACAAGTGTATGCTTTAGACTATGCCTGCTGAAGTGCAATGTAATGTAATGTAACATGCTGATTGATTTCTTCTCTCCTATGTCAAATCATTTTCTCTTGCCCCAGTAAAATGGTTATGAAATAAATCCAAAACTTGGCTTTTTTAGATGCGACATGCAAAAGACCTTTCGATGCAATAAAACTTTTGAGTGCCTAAAGAAGTCTCTTCCAGCAACTGCTGATTCTGTATACTCCATTTTGAGTTATTATGGGGTTTTTTCCCAGTTTGGGAACACTTATCTTCCATAACTGTGAGAGGACCATCTTTATTTTAGTTTTATTAGAGGACTGCCAATGTGGAAAAATTATTAACAAGTTTTAGAGTTTTAAAATCTAAAACACAAATAATTTTTACCAAAAAAGTCTTAGTCCTCAAGCCTCTAACCATACACAAGTTTAACTGTAACCACATGGTTACCCTGCTCCAGTTTCAGTGGTAGCTTCTTACACTCTTGAAGTAGTGTGCACACAAACGTGTTCGTAGATGGAAACAACCTGGAGTAAATTTCTGAAATTCAAAAGCAAGTTAGGCAAAACAAAAAGAAAAATCTGTTTAAGGCAAACAGGATGAAACCTGAATTTAAAACCCAATTATCTAGAGAAGTTACATCCCAGAGGAATGCTGTGAACACCAGTTCCCAATGAATCATTAGTCAGTAGACATGAACTTCATGAAATCCACAGAGCTCTGTACCTGGCAACGTTGCTGTTGTTCAGCTCATGCTAAAACAGTGAACAAGGCTATTTATGTGACATTCTTTAACTAACTGCTCATGGTTTATATGTTAAATATATTAAACTCATGAAATACTGACAGCAGAAGTGAACATTAGGTACTACGCTTCAGAGAATTAGGTACAGGACACTGTCACCTTCTCACTTGTCTCCCTCTGCTTGCCCTGTGTGGCAGGGTGCCAGCTCTGGTCATGTGCCTCCCCCATCTCTCCTGTTCTGCCTTGGCGACATCTACCTTGGGACTCCTTTTTGTGCCTTCTCTGGAAAAATAATTGACAGAAACCTCCCTGCTCCCACCACTACTGGTGTCACACTATTTATTACCTGGGAGTAAAGCCAGCGGGAAGACCTGCAGTGAAATATGAAGACAATTCTGGTATCTTCTAGCTCTTTAATTCTAGTTTCTGTCTACAATAAAATGAATGTTTCCAATATAAGATTGGAAGATGTGTATAGAGAAAAAGGAAAGTAGAATATCCTGAATATAAAAGAAATACCTGGTCAAAGAAATATACAGGTCCTGCCTCCAGTGCTGCAGCTGTAAACATTGCTTCCACTAGTCCCTAGAATGAAGAAGGGGTGTAGCACCCCACAGGAAAATAGTTACGTCAGCAGGCTGTGAGAAAGGAACTGTTTATGTTTTTTTTAAACTAGCAGTGAAACTGAGATTACCTTCTGCATGAGGCCTTGAAAATCTGCTTCAAATAATACAGGAACTAGTACCATATGAATAGGAACACATTAATGCATCCATGGATTAAATTATATGAAGTTGATTACAAACCTGAAGACCAAAACATCAGGTTTTGATAATTTAGGTTCATACTACTCTAAACTAGTGTTTTCATGAGATAAGACCTACAGTTATTTCTGAGGATAGGCAATGTCTCAGTTTGTTATCTGGAAAAGACCACTGCTTGCATCTGCAGTTATGATTCAGTGAGTATATCAATAAATGTGCTTTTGCTAAAAAAAAAAAAAAAAAAAAAAGGAGGTTTTATGACTCTATCATAAAAATAATAAAAATTATTTGAAAGATACCAGTGTGGGGACCTTTCCTTTTTGCAACCTTCCATCCTTCCATCCCCTACCAAGACTGCACACAGGCACAGAGGTATGCTGTGAGAGAGATGCTCACTGTAGCACATCCTCCTGCACATATCTGCATACACACCTAATGCATTAGTTCTTTATCACAGAAATATAAGGAGTCTTTTTGGAGCACTGGTCCAGATAATGTCTTGTTTTGTTTATGTGAATCTTGTCACTTAAAAGCAATTTTAAAAATAAGCTTAAGAGGAGGCAATAAACTGACTTATTTTTGTATTTCATAGCATGCATCTATTCATGTGAACTGAAAAGCACTTGCTTTGTCCCAGTCTGAGTGCCCAAATAGCAGTCTGCGCTTCTCAAGGTGACTTTCAGCAGCAAGAGATGAAATATGCTTCTTTTCAGAAGCACACATCGCATCCTTTGAAAACCTGTCCTCCAAAGGACACAGATGTTGTGACACTAGCTGATAAGAGCCAATATGTTTGGTTTATGGCTGACAGGCTGTAATCAAACTAGTGTTTGGTAAAAAAAAAAAGAAATTGCTAAGGAGTGTGAAAAGAAGTTCACAGCAAATAGTGTTAAATGTGAATTTTTTGGCTGCTTTTGTCACCTCTAACTTTGACTTAGCTACTTCATCTAGATTTTAAATAACATCTTAAAGAAGGTTTCAGAATTAAGGAAGCCCTTTACCCTGCTCATGTTAATGAAGATACTTTTAGGTGACAGCGATCATTCCCATAGTAAATGCTATGTGTGATGATGGCTGAGGAAGTACAAGTGTCCTTTGTCCTCAGCAGTTGGTGAGGGGGAATATCTTTCCTTCTACAGTTTGTAAGACATATTTGCTCTTACGCAAGAAACATTTTCTCAGACCACATCCAGCCTCTAGGCCCGATACTCTAGTCATAGAAATTGGCTCACTGACTTCAGTGGATTTTTGGAGCTGAGTACAGACAAGGAGTTTTAGCCCTAAGCTATGAAAAAAAGAGTATTATAGTGTCATAAACATAAACAATGGCATCAGTCCCAGGAATAAAAACAGAAACAAATATAATATGCCTCTGATCAAATGGGGACTGATAGACACCGCTTACTCCCTAGTTATCCTTTCTCCCCCTCTTTCCAGGATGAAACCACAGCTGTCAGAAACAGCTCCTCTACTCCATTCCATGCCATTTCTTGACACATGCAACTTGAAAAGAAAACGGAAAAGAAAATATAACATACCCTGAAAAAAGTCTTTTCCTGAAGATCGTAACTTCTTATGCTACGAATACAGTGCAATGGGAGCTGCCTCCTTGGGAAAAAAGAAGAGGTGAGTCTCTGTGTTGAGTTTTAAGTCCTGCTGCTTAGTTACCACATGTTCTGGACTGCATTCAGCCCTTCCCTTAACTCCCTGGCCACTGCCTGCCTTTGTCCAGGAGGCTGCTTAGGAAAAAAGAATAGCCACTGTGAGAAAACAAAAAACCCCAGTATCTCTCTCCAGCTAAAAATGGTATTCACCATTTTTAAAAATGTCTTTTCTGGCTCATGGCCTGTCTGATACTGTCTTCTTATCATGCTGCCTAGTATTGCATGAAATTGAAAAACCTAGCATTCATTAATATAATGTGTATTAAGCGGTAGGAACAGCTGACTGGCAATAACAGAAGGACAAAAAGATCTGAGCTAGTAAGTGCATGCTACAAGATGTGACTCTCTCTCCGCTTCTAAGAGACCAGATCCTTTTAAAAGCAGGCAGAGGGGGAACGTGGAATCCAGATGTCAGTCTGCTGATGTTATTGTTCGCTTTCTTAATGCAGTCAGTCCAGCTTCTTACTCCCACTTTTTTTTCACACAGCATTCATATTTTCGCATGCTAGTTACCATGCTATTATCCTGTTAGCTATCTGTACTGTCTTATATCAAGCGTAACACTAATTCTGGGTCTGGAAGTAGTGTAACCTGGAAGGTGCTTAACTTTGCTCCATCCAATGTGCCATCTTCTCTGCAAAACTATTGCACAGCTTAGGGAATGATCCTGGGTCCAGTTAACGGCACCTCAAACTGCAGAGACATATTGTTAATCCTGCCTCTTCTGCCTCACTGCTGGTTTTCTTTTCACTCTGCTAGGTTTCACACATATTCTTTGTTAAGTGGAGTGTGACTCCCCTCTACAATTTCTTTACAGCCTACTTTTTTAAGGAAAGGAGGCTTATGCAAATGTTCATATTTGGCAGAATAACACAGCCTAAGATAATTATGCCTGAACACGCTTTGTGAAAATCAGCAGCTGGGTATATGATAGAGGCCCAAGGAAGTATCCCCACCTAAAGAGAGACAGGCCAAACTCTGCTGAACTGTGTGGCAGCAGTCAGCTGGCCAACTGCACATACAATAACATAGTACAAGCCATCTCCCTCTCTTCACTGGGGTATCACAATGGCTATAAATGGTGCTGGAGTCATTCTGGGGAAGAAACAACCCTCTGAGAAAACTAGCTTCATTAAATTCAGCTGATTACAGAAATATTTGGTCTGCTTGTTGCCCTTTTTCCTCCCACGCCCTTATTTCTCATGTCTGCAGTCTCTGCACCACATGTATTCTTACCTGCCTTATTTTTCCTTCATCTGTTTCTGGTCAGTATCTCTCCTTCCACATCGCCTTCAGGTTCTGTGGACTTTATGCCCGCCTTTATCTATGACTTCAGTTCTAGAGTCAACAAAATCCATGGTCTGGCAACTTGTCTTGTTTTGGCACACAGCCGAGTGAAAGGACCAGAAGCACAAGTTTGTAACTCTCTTGTTTAATCTGTCATAGGCACCAAAGGGAATACACTGAGGGGTAAGAACAGGCTAGTATATGAGAGGCTGATGGATTAAAATCAAACACAAAAGTAGAAACACTGCTACAGTATCTCTTGAGACTGTTACAGTGCCGAGCCACAATAAATACACAATAGAAAGATCTAAGATGACTCAAAATGGAGAATTCAGGGAATTTGACCCCTGATGTATTGTTGTCCCTGTCCCTGCCAACCACAAAAAAATCCAAAACAAACAGATTTGTATATTCCTCTTTTACCTAATTAGAAAACTGGAATGGAAAGGAATAAAGAAAAAGTGTTCCAGGCAACATTAGTTCACATGCTTTTGTGCCATCCACTCTCAGTATGACAAGAGTGATTTCTCCACAGCTCTCTTCAGCAGCCTCAGACAACATCAATTCTCACTGGAGTAAAGGGCAACAGAACAGCAGAAAACCAGTTAAAGGAGCTAAATGGCTCATCTTTTCTACTGTGAAAGGTTTATTCTGCTTTATGCATAGTAATAGGACCCTCCTACAGATGGTCCACTTGATTAATTGATGCTGGCATATAAAAACATGGTTTAAAGGGGGACTAAGTGGTAATGCCGCACTTCCCAGCTGCTGAGGCATGTCCCACTGTTCTGAACATGCCTTAAGCCCAGGGGAGTCAACTTCCCTGCACCCATCCTGCTACCACAAAAGGCCCAGCTGGATGTTTCCATGTTTGACTGATCTTACAAGCCAAAGCACTGGAGAACATACCACTGTGACACCTGCATAGACCAGGATGGAGTTTGTTTGATCAGTACTAGAGCATGAGATTAGTCTTCTCAAGCCTTGTGCTTGCTGAGAATTGTACAAGGGGCAGAATTTGTACCTCAGTGAGGTACAATGCATTATACCCAAGGTACAACGCATTTTTCCCAAGCAATGACCTGGCTACAGAAGCATTTTAAAACACAGCTCTGCAGGATAAGGCCCATTTATACCCAGTGTATATTACAAACTATCATGACACTATATTAATACTATATACTATAAATACATCTCTGGCAAGAGCTGTTAAAATATGCCAGTAAGGAAGGGAGAAAAAATAATTATTTTTAGCCAGCATGATTATACTAGTAGAAAACCTGTGAAAAGCGTGAACTTGGTAGAGCAATTTTAAGAATTAAGCTGATTCAATGAACCATTAGTGGATGCTGGTAATACTGGTATTTCTCCTTGGTCTTCTAGGTAGTGGTGGAAATGGGACAAGGAAGAGCCTTTTACCATGTATTAGAATCTTCCCTTCTTTGCTCCATGGGACTTGGAACAAGTTCTTTTTTACTGATGTTATTTTCCTTCTGTGAAAGTTATGTCTCATAGAATCATAGAACGGTTTGGGTTGGAACAGACCTTTAAGATCATATAGTTCCAACCCCACTGTCATAGGCATATGACTGTTAATTTGTTCAGTGTTCTCAAGCTGTAAAATCTTAAATGGTGTAAAACATCTCACGGCAGCTGTTCCTGTTGGGAAAGGACTGCTTTGTTTTAGCAAGATTTTCCATTTTTTGGTTCTATTTCCCCAAGAACATACTTGCAGATGAACAAAGAGCAAGTCTCTGCCTGCATTTCTGAAACCTCCCTTTGCAATGGCTACCAGCTTGCCATCTTACTCCACTGAAACCCAGCCATGTGGAAGCGTTTTGCGTCTCCCAGGCAGTTTGGAACCTGCGATTCCAGCCAGCTGGAGTATGCAGGAGACCGAACAGGGCCTTTCAAACTCAAGGGCGCACGCTCGCCATAAAACCCCCACATATAAACCGCCATGTGGTCACAGCTCTGGGTGCCGGCGCGGGCTACAAACAGGACGCACCTCATGACCGGCCTTAGGACGGAGGCTGCCCACAGCGATGGCAGCGGCTGGCTGCGGGCACAGC
>NW_009915886.1:51328-55637 GCF_000696875.1 Nestor notabilis | reverse complement strand
AACTCGACCATCTCATGATCACTGCAGCCAAAGCTGCGCTGGAGCATCACATTCCAAAGCAGTCCCTCCCTGTTGGTGAGCACGAGGTCAAGCATGGCTCCTCTCCTTCTTGGTTCCTCTATTACTTGCAAGAGGAATTTGTCTTCCACACAATGGAGGAACCTCCTGGATTGCTTGTGCTGGGCCATCCTGTTCATCCAGCAGGTATCATGAATGGCTTGAAATCTTTCAGTTGGTTTGTTTTGCATGAGAACTGTTACCCTTAGACACAAAATTTAAGAAATATAGGCATATTCCAGCAGTACAATGCTGTTTAACTAACTATTTCATAAAGTTGTTCCACGTGCATATATTTTGATGAATATTCATCAGCCTTTTTCCAAAATCTATTATTTTGGTAAGACTGGAGAGGAGAAAAGAAACAATGCTACTAAAATCCAGGAACATGAATCTTTTCAAACTAAAAACCTTCTCAAGTCTGCTGTAGTGGTAGTTATCAGATGGAAAAATTAATGCATTTGAGTAAATATTTATGTATAACAGCTTTCTGACTTGTATTTCTTCATGTACCTTGCAGGGAAGTTAAGAAAACAACTATAAGTCATTATAAAGACATTAAATGAATACTGTGACAATCTTCTTGCTCTACTACTGTGCTCTAGCCTGGTAATAATTTCTTTTCTTGGTTTGTTTTTGTGCTTTTTTTGGCTGGAATAGAGTTCATTTTCTACATAGTAGCTGTTATGGGCTATGTTTTGCATTTGTGCTGGAAACAGTGTTGATAGTACAGGGATGTTTTTGCTCCTGCTGAGCAGTGCTTAAACAGAATCAATGCCGTTTCTGCTCCTCACACCACCCTGCCAGCAGTAGGCTGGGGTTGCACAAGAGGTTGGGAGGAGACACAGCTCGGACAGCTGACCCCAACTAACCAAAGGGATATTTCATACTCTGTGGCATCATGGTCAGCATATAAAGCTGAGGGAAGAAGAAGGAATGGGGTACGTTCAGAGGTATGGCATTTTGTCTTGCCAAGTACCCACTGTGTGTGATGGAGCCCTGCTTTTCTGGAGACAGCTGAACACCTGCCTGCCCACAAACGAGTGGAGTTTTTTCTGGTTTTCTTTTTTTTTTTGTTCCCCTTCAATATGATTCCATAATCAATCTGAAATAGAAAAGCAACAGTGAACGTGAATTGAGCTTTATGTATGTGGAAATGAGATCACAAAATTATATACACTAGAAGTTAAATTAATTTTGATTCCTTTCTACCAAGACAGGGGTGCATTAAAATAATTGTTCAGTCTCATTGTGTCAATCAGGAAAACATATTTCAAATTGATTTTCCAACTCCTGTTTCATAAAGCCTAAAGTAATTTAAATCTTAGGGTCACATATCTAAACCTTACATCTTCTTCTTGAATTTCCTTTCTGTTTTATGTTTTAGTTTTATTTAACTTTAGATTAATATATAGGTAGAAATGTTCTTCCTTCAAACTTCCTTTTGGATCTTGTAAAGAGCTATAAACTTACAACTGCAGCTTCTGTATCATGTTTGCCATGTTTTTGTTAATTACCCTGAGATGACCATTTTCTGCTTTTCCAGGTAATACGTTTTGCTGTTGTGGTTTAAGCCCAGCTGGTTACTTGGAATCACGCAGCTGCTCACTCACTCCCCCCGCTTTTTCCTCCCCCTGCTCCCAGAGGGATGGGGAGGAGAATTGGATGAATGTAACTCCCACAGGTTGAGATAAGAGCAGTCCAGTAACTAAGGTATAATACAAACCACTACTGCTACCACCAATAATAATAATAATGATAAGGGAAATAACAAGAGGAGAGGATACAATTGCTCACCACCCACTGACCGATATCCAGCCTGACCCGACCAGTGATCTGGGCCTTCCAGGTAACTCCCCCCAGTTTCTATACTAGGCATGACATGCTGTGGTATGGAATACCCCTTTGGCCAGTTTGGGTCAGGTGTCCTGTCTCTGCTTCCTCCCAGCTTCCTGTGCCCTTCCTCACTGGCAGAGCACAAGACTGAAAAGTCCTTGGACAGAGTAAACATTACTTAGAAACAACTAAAAACATCAGTGTTATCAGCATTGTTTTCATACTAAAGTCAAAACCACAGCACTGCACCAGCTATTAAGAAGGAGAAAAAATGACTTCTGTAGCTGAACACAGGACACTTGCTTAAAAGAAAAGTAAAATATGTGGGGTTTTATATTACATTGGTTAAGGGGTTTGTGTGTTCTGTTTCTTCAGGGAGCAAGGCTCAACTACTAGGTACCTTGCACGAGCAGATTTTTAACTTCTGTATATGTGTAATTAGTTTGATTATTTCAGTGATAACGATTCAATAATATTTATGTAAAGGGCTGCTTTCTGGTACCTTTTAAATCATAGGTCTGCTGATACTGTAACTGAGTTTGAAATGTAACTCATTGTTTGAAGAAAATTGAAAGTCATGACATTATTGAATTTGAACTAAGATATTACAAAGTAGGAATACCATTAATTAAATCTTCCAGACTTCTTATGACAAAAGTAATACTAAATTTAACATAAGTAAGAACAGAAACACTGGCTTCCTGATTTTTGGTATTTGCTCTTGCAAACGTATACTAAGATTATCTTACAATTTTCCAGTTCCTTTTCATGTTAGAGATTGTCTGAAAACAGGGATATTGAGCACTCGTATATCCCTTCCTGTATGTACTTTGGTTTGTAAAAAGCCTTACAAAAATGGTACATTCACTAAATGGCAAATTATAATTATATTCTGTTTATTCCAAGAAGGGACTAGAACAGTTAATGACATTTCATTATCAGTATTAATTAATTTTATTAACGCTGATGCATATCAGTTTAGGGATAAGGTTTTCAGCAATCTTTCCATAAAATCTAATGTAGGCTGGAAAAGGGCAGTTTCCTAAAGAAGAGCCAAAGTTCCCAAAGGAGAGAGAAAAAAAGAGATATAGAGAAAAAGGAGCAGAAATGCAAGCTAACAATGAGCACATTCACTTCTTAATGCTGCTGAGTGTAACCATAGTGTACTGAAGAAATAATAATGACTAAATATTTAGTTGCTACAGTTACTATCCTTAATCTTTTTGTGAACCTCCCAAAGTGACAGCAGTGAGCACTGCTGTGGATCAAGGCCAATTTTGCACTTTTGCCCATGGACCGTAATTAAAATAGATTAATGAATAAGGAAATGCCTGCAGAAAGAGATCAGTCTTGCAACATTTCCCCAAGGTCATTAGATTTTTTTGAAGACTAAACTGTAGTTTAAATCTGCCCACTTACTGTGGATTCTTCCCTGTACAGCATATTTTTTCACTGCAAAGAAGCCAGCTGAGCATGCATTCCAGTGAGAATCAAAGACACTATTACTCATACTCTTAGTTTGGCTTATAATAGCCTTGATTATATGGGCATCATTGTTTTCAGTGGCATAAAAGGATCTCATCACTGTGCTTGCATAATGCAAACTGTTTCCTTTTAGGAACCCATGGAAACAAAACTGTAGATGGAAAGTGGGTTCTTTCTGTACTTTTTCTGAGAAGATATTTTTCTTGTGGTTTCTACCTACCATTGGCTATATAATATCATCTGGATTTCATTGTCTTTGCCTGAATTGCCACAAAAGACCACCATATAGTTTTAATGGGAGGGTGGTTTTTCACCTCAGGTACACTTTTACCTCATATCTGAAACTAATTAGTGGGATGAAATGAAGAAACAAAGTAAGTTTTACACGTTTCATCAATACTACGTGTTACTGTTCAAAATAAAAGAAAGGACAGACAGGCAGAAACAGAAAAGTAACCCCAAGATTAACAGTGAGTACACAGATGATACTTCTTGACTTTTTGCAGTGACATCAGCTTCTATCACTATTTGCCAATTCTGTCTCTGATTGGAAACAGACAATGATTCTTATTAATTCCTGGTCTCTTCATGTAAAGTTTGTATTTCTGGTTCATGTTTACATCCTTGTTAAAAAGCTTTTGTATTTGTACATGTGCATGTTTAGTTTTTCAAGGAGTATACTGACACCTCTCTGACTGTATAATTTCTTTGTATTCTGATTTGTTCTGTTACAAAGGAAATACCAGGAGAATATTTATATATATAATTTGAGTGCTTCATAAATAGACAGTGTACGAGACCATGTCTTGCACATTCGTGAATCTGAATAGCTCTGTGGGTATTTATTAAATCACTTCCTAGCAAATGGTTATTATGTATGTCAATCCTTCTCAAAGGAAATAATGATGAAGACAAGGTCATTTTACGTATG
>NW_009915886.1:38020-51297 GCF_000696875.1 Nestor notabilis | reverse complement strand
GACTTAGGTTTGCCTACAACATGTTTGTTATGAAGGCATATGGAAGGAGATTTTTCTTTTGCATCATGTTCCCCTGTTTCTGAGATTAATTTAAATTATACAAATAACTAGCAGTGTTTCCAGTGCAGTAGTCCAAAACAGAGATCAGTGGTGAATGAAGCATTTTCATCAAATTCTTTCACTGTCTACTTCACCACTACAAACATTTTTATTGAGAGAATTCTTAAGTATTTAGTATTCTGAATATTTTGCCCTGACAGATCATTGGAAGAAAATAGGACCTACCAATTACTGATTTACATTACTTACTGTGAATGGACAATTGTTTGGGAGATATAATTTAACACAAGAACATAATATATTTGAGCTAGATCAAATGTCTGGGGTTATGGGTTCATTATAACATGCTCAAAAAATAGCACAGTGCTGCATAACCATAGAAAACAAACCAAGTTATAGTGAGGACACAGTTGGTGATAAGCACTAGTATTATCATTATTGGATAGCATGTTCTACCATGGCCAAAACCATTATTTCCCAGTAAGCCATAGTCTAATACAAAATCTCAAAGGGAACTGCAAAAGATAATTTGTTTTAATCATTTGCTTTTGATTTTGTTGTTTAAAGGATATTGTTCCAAAGCAAAAGCAAAAAGAGAGGGAAGTTAGAAATTTTAGAAATTTTGCAGTCCTGGTGACCTTTTTTCTCATCCAAGAAGACACTATGGAAATAGCAAGAGCTAGAAACAGTGACTTTGGTATTTTAGCTATTTAGAACCACTCTCCTTAGATGGAGGATTTCTCTATTCTTGGCACACATGAGATGAGTTCATGTTGCAGTGGTTGGTGCCACATTGGGATTGAACATTTTCAAGTTCTGCATGCTTTTTCAAATACATCTCCGCTTGTTCATAAAATTGAATGTATTCAGCCTGTCTACTTTTTATTACTCAGCTCAGCATCTGGTTTTCTTTTAACGGTGGAAGATGTGGTCTGTATAACATAAGAACATGTATTCAACACAGAAAAAAGAGTTGATATTCTTGTTAAAATAAATCCCTTTAAAATGCTTCTTTTTCGAACAATCAATTACAATTGTATACTACCTAAGTTGATGTTCAGTGAACTTTTGATACTCAGACATTCAGATGCTTGTTCATACAGATTCAGCTTAGGTGGAAATCTTTATGTAGTCAAATTTTCTCATGTGGTTTTTCTGTAATTTCTCTTTCAGAATAGCTATAATAGCCTTTCTGTGGTGATCTTATTTTACCTAATCCTAAAAGTGTTGGAAAAAAAAAATAGTAAAAGAGAAATAAGTTTTGGCTTCCCTCCTGGTTTTTTGCAGTGTTGGAACTTGATATTCAGATTAGTTCTGATCTCATCTGAATTACCTACATATCTCTTAGAAAGAAAACGGACTTTACTTACTTGGGTGAAATCTGCACGGCCTTTATCTTCTTTGTTCCTGACTCTTCTACCTCCTCCACACCCTGAGCACTGCATGAGTGATGGGGAATGGGCATTGCAGTTAGCTCATGACACTACATTTTTTCAGCTCCTTCCTCCTCACAAACTTCCTCTGCCCCAGCATGGGTCCTTTTCATGAGCTACCGTCCTTCAGGAAAGACCACTCCTGAAAAGATTTAGTGTGGAACCACCGTGGGTCACTGGTCCTGCCAGAAATCCTGCTCATGCATGGCCTCCTCTCCATGGGTTTTAGTTTCCTTCAGGTATATCTACCTGCTGCAGCATGGGGTCCACCATGGGATGTAGGGGGGTACAATCTGCTTCACCATGGTCTTCTCTGTGGGCTGCAGGGGAATCTCTGCTGCAGTGCTTGGAACATTCCCTCCCCTTCCTTACTCACTGACCTTGGTGTCTGCAGGTTTGTTTTTCTCATGCTTTTCTCACTCTCTCACAGCTGCAGAACAGCCTTTTTCCTTAACCTTTCTTAAGTATGTTATGATGGAGGCAACATCAGCAAGAATTGAGTTGACCAAATACTAGCACCCAGTAGGTGTTAGTCATCTGTGCATTTCTGTTGTAGAGTATCAAAGTTGATCTTGACACATGGGAAATCTTAATAAGGCAACACATATTGTGAGTCTGACTGTCATCAAGAAATACAATTTATAGCTTTGTAGGGAATTTATGAAACTACCTGAACTCTCTGAACCAGCCCATTCTTATCTGAATACATTGTAGGCTTAGACTTGGGAAAACAGCTGCCAGATACGTTCAGAAAACTCACCAAGATGGGGATTAGGTTTGATAAATGACTGTATATGTGTATACAGGATTTAAGAGGGTATAAGAAAATAAAAACTATAGCTACTCCTTTGTGGGGATATATCATGAGCACAGTGGACCACAGTTCATTTCATCAGCAGGGATTGTGTTTAATATTCTCTTTCTTGCACAGGGCAAACAGGTGTCTGCACTGACCTCTCTGTGATCTTGGCCAGAAGGTGTTCACATGCTTTTGAAACACAGTGGAGATGTTAAAATTTTACTTTTGTGTCTGAGATGGTGCAGTGGTGTGGCCTATCTAAACAAAGCCTCCTCTCAGAATCAGTTTTAGTGCATTTCCAGTGTCACTGAGAGTGCTGGTGAGGAAGTCCTTAATTAAGTATCTCATGCTAACCAATTCTATCAAGTTCAGCGGTTCTGCCCCCCATTTGTGGCCTTCCTCAAAAAGAGGAGAGCATCAGTAGATGCCTGAAGGCAAAGAAAAAAAAAAAGTGTTACAGAATGTTTGATTTGGCTAAGTTGCAAGGCATATATAAAAAAACATGTAACTTGCAAGTAGAAGGAAGAACCAGAAAAAGTGGGGGGGGGGTTTACAGCTGACAAGGTATGCCCACCATTTGTTTAAAGGATTTGTAGCCTTTAGAGATGTTGTTGATTCTCTAAATCCTTCCGGCTACTCAAGCCACAGCTGTTGCTTAGATAACTTTTGCTTTTTGTTTTCTTTTTTTTTCACTCCCTTCAAGTTTGAATATTGCTATACACTTTCCATTATATTAATACTTTTAAAACATTGGGAAATCTCATGTTAATGTATAAATCTTCAGCCCATTTCTAAAACACTGTTTCTCTCCAACCGATTTTCCCTTTTGTTACACCAGCTGCCTCATGTAACAAATGCATCCTAAGGAAGTGTAAGGTGTTGGTTTTTCATTTGAACAAAAAATGTCAAGAATGACAACCAAGCAGCTAGTTATTTTCACTGCAGGCATTAGCAGCTGGAAGGCAGGAAGAATAAAAGAAGCATTTCCACAGCAAATTATGATCATGCGACACAGTAATAATCCAAATTTACTTGTAAAATCTGAACAGTGCATTCATATTATTTTCACCTTTGTTGTCCAAAGTATTGTACTAATCAGAACTTCCACTGATTAAAAAGTGCTCAGAGGAAGATTCTGAGCCTGATTTCAGAGCTAATAAGTTTAAGACAGAACAAAAGCATGCCCTTATGGCCTTTATGTATATTCACTACAAAATTATTTATCTGGCATTTCAAAACTGAACACTTAACACATTGTTCAGAAATGACCTGACTATGACAGATGTTTTGATAGGAATACTCAGGGTGCTTCCAACTGAAAAGTCATAAATTTCTTGCAGAACCTTTGGGGACTGAGAGGGAAATATCCAATAATCTGTTTACTGTCTGCCTTTATACTTTGTACAGAGGCACACTCAAAGCCAAATTCTCTCACAAATTTTTACAGCTATAAGGGTGCTTTTAGGGTCACTGGTGACATTCCACCTGTTATATGTCAAAGGCTGAAAACTCTACTGCATCTGGCTTGTTGATCTCCCTCCTGGACATCTCTACACATGCACTGTTGACTCTGTGGATGGAGTTTTGTAAGTTTGTTTTACAGGATGTCCACCAAAGAAAATCACAGAATGTGGTCCAGATAAAAGGTTATCCTGATCCTTCCTCTCTCCACCTCCCCAGACTGCCACATATGGCATACATTTTCTATAGGTCTATAGCAAAGCAAGATGAGCAGGATTCTCTATATAAGATGGCGGTCAAATTTCCATAGGGTTTACAGCAACCCAGAGACTGCTATCTGAATCATGGCCTGTATGAAGACTGCCTGCCCTTCTCTTTGTCTGTAAAGGAGAGGAAAAAAGAAAATTAAATGTTTTATCACAGCTCCAGCAAGGTGAGCTACAAACATTTTGCAAAAAGCAACATATAACTGACTCAGAAACCACACCACCTGGAGCAATACTGAAAAAAAGAAGGAAGCCTTACCAAAGGACACCAACCTTCTCAGTGTAATAAGGAATAGGCCTGAAAAAAGAGCTGTCTTCCCAACTGGGTTATAAGGGAGGTATTTCACAGGGAGGCAGGAAGGTTTTTTCTGAGTAGCATGTAGCAGTTCACAGCTACCTTCACTTTTATTGCCTGGGAAGAAAATTAAAGGCATAAAGCTGGAGATTTCCAGTCTTTTTTTAATGAGGACTGCGTGCCTTTAATACTGTACTAAAAAAAAAAAAAAAAAAAGAAAGAAAAAAAAGAAAAAAAAAGGATCCTTTTTGCTGAATATGTGGAGGAATAGGTCAGGATCTGAATTTAGGATTTATCTGAAAAGCAGTGGAGGACGAGTGTCCCTGTTTTTTCTTGTATTGTTGCCAAATCACTTTTTAGTAGATTAGAGGAGCTACGTCAGAACACAGCCTGGTTTTGTGTTCTTTATCTCTCTCTGGCTACTTTGCTTAATGCCTCAGCCTGCATGTGCATAGTCTTACTAGATTCCAGCAGGTGGCCTGTATCAACGATTTCTTGACAGAACTGTGACTAATGTGAACTGGCCCCATTAATCAAGTGCGGTCTGTGTGGAAATATTCCTTAGCCGTGAACCGAATAATTTCAAAAGGCCTGAGTAAGAAAAGGCAAGCTTTGTATAAGCAAATGTTCTGTTTTGTGGGAGTGTATGTCTGTGAAGCAGAGAGTATTGAAACCATGTATGTTTTAGGCTTGTATGTTTAAGGTGTGCTCTAAAGTAACAATTTCTTTATATAAGAACTATAAAGTTTGTATACTCATGTTAATGGATTTTTTTTTTGGTTTAGGGCTTTTAAAAACAAAGGGGTTTGGTTTGGTTTGGTTTTTCTTTTTCAAAAGTGTTTCTGTTGTCTTAATTTGATACTCTTTGGGGAGACTTAACTCTATAAAGGTCTCCAATTGGCAAAGGGGGACATAAGTACCACTCGGGGAAGGAAAAGTTTGTTCAGTCTGTGTCAGGTTTATTGCACCCCTAAAAGTAAAACAAGCAAACAAACAAAATAAAACAAACCTCAAAGTAACATAAAAAAAAAATTTGTTTTAAAAAAAAAAAAAGAAAGAAAAAGAAAAAGGAAAAGGCTAGAACCCCGGAGAAAATTATGTCAAAGTGAGAAATTCAGAAGGGCTCCGTAGCTCATGTTTACTGTTATGTGCACAAAGAAATATGACTGAAGCATGGGACCAGATAAGAGGTTTATGTATGAAGTGGAGTTGAAATATGTATCTTTTCTGTAATTGTCTGTTTATTGGACAGATGCAGATAGTGAAATAGCATAAGATGTCATTCTATCATTATGTATTGATTATGCTGTCTGTGTAGTTGGGAGAAGAGGAAAAACTACCTCAGTTGTGAAGAATCTTTATCCCTATTTTTCCTAGGTGGAAAAAGAGCTGTGTATGGAGATTTTCTTAAAGAATGGAGACAGAAAACTGCAATTAGGGCTGAACAATGAAACCAGGATGCTGTACTGATGTGGGAACAAGCTGTAGATTCTGCTTCAGGAGAGCAGGAGAGCAGGGAAATAAGGGGGAAAAAATATGACTTTAGGACCTACAAGTGGACAGCAAAAATTTTCACAGTGGGACTGGGTGGATGAAGTGTATAGGGGTTACAGATGCATTCTGCAGTGATTAGTGATCTCTACAATCTTCTTTGGTCATGTAGTAGCTACTCTGCTTGGAACAACATCCTGCTGTCAGTGCACAAACTGGGTAGTGCAGAGCAGGCCATCCTGATCTTTTACTTTTGAAAACAACATAAGGAGACCTTAAGCTAGATGGATAACTAGGAGATGGGAATGTTCTAAAATGCCATAATGCTTACTTGACAATGTCACCTGTGGTGGATTCAGTAATGCCAAAAAAGAATATTTTAGTCCTTTATGACTGATGAAGCTTTCATGTTTCCACTTAGGCCCTATAACCATGGTTTCAGGTAAGGCTTAAGCTTACAACATTCAGGAGAGTACAACTTACCAGATTAAATGACCTACTGCAGTTGATAATGGTCTCCAGTGGTGGGTATGATTATCTTAACACCCTAATAGCTGTCAGATTTGCTGTTTTATCTTTTGTTGTTCTTCAACCATGTAAGTAATAACTTGGAAGACAGGGAGATAATGAAAAATTAATATGAGCACTGAAAGAACACAGGTGGTGTGTGGTAGTGTAGAGTGCAGTAAGGCACAGATGTCAGAAAACCTTGTATGTCCTGCAGAAAGACAAGTGAGATAGATAGACAGATTCCACAACTGAAGGCAGACTATCTGGCATGTTGCATTACTTTGACTTTGCAGCATACTTCATTCTGCATTGTCATATGAAGTCAGTCTTGATAGCACTTTACCCCATTTAACATGACATTTTAGTACATTGCAGATGTAGTCTGTGATTTTAACTCTGCTACCATTACATTGACAATAGCTCACTCCACAGATAACGCCACTGAAATACAGTGAGCTCTTTGCTCAGGTCTGTTGAGGCTATTATTAGTAGTAACATGGAACAAGGTAAAACACAGCACTTGGTTTAAGCTGTTTCATTGCCTTTTCAGTCATCAGTTATGAAGAAACAATATGCCAATGGGGGTGTGTTTGAAAAATGAGCTCTTTTCTACTTAGCAAATTCAGCTTATACTGCATTGCTGTGAAGACCACTAATGATAAGGTTTAACGAATGCTAACAAGATTGCTTAAAGATTCTACAGTTGTTGTTAGTCAAGTTAGACTGAACTAATGCTGAGAGATGAAGTTGCTAAGACAGTAAAAAAAAAGAAGGATATTGCTAAGTTATGATAATATTGAGGATGGGGGGGGCAAGAGTGGAGTACAGAGTGACAAATCTGAACCCATTGCTCAAACACTGGAAAATGTGTTTGTATTCTGTCCAGCAATTTGGATTGCTGCAGGCATACTATATATTCAATTGAATTCAATTAATATCCAGGTCCAGGCTCTTGGTGTTTGCAGTTTCTAAGCCTCAGAAATGCTTCCATTGATGAAAAAATAATAATCATCCTCCCCTAGGAATATTTAAAAAAATACCCAAACCAATAACTTGTAACATTGCAAAAATTGATCGAGTACTAAGTAACTGTAGGTACAATTTCACTAAACTAACCTCTCTGAATAGTTTGGTAGAAGATATTAATCTGAACTATGTCCAGTTTTATATAACCAAATTCAAGTTCAAATAGCTTAACCACCCCCCCCCAAAAAAAAAACAAAAAAACAAAAAAAAAAAACAAAGGAAATGCTTAAATCACACTTCATTAGAGAGGAAACTGTATCTTACTATCAGTGACAATGAAAAGGAACAGAGTATCATTGAGATAGCCAGTAGAAAATGACCTTTTAAAATAGTTCTTTACTTAAAAGGGATATCTTTCGACTATATTTAAGCATGGCAATTCAGTCATGCTATAGATGTGGTTTCTAAGGATTTTTTGATGAAGTCATTACTGTATACTCTTTATTATTTTCCCCCTTTGGAGGTGGGGAACCAACAAAAAAGAATTGCCAAAGTGCTAGTCAAAACGTGAAAACCCTCCTTTGTTATATCTTTTTTTTTCTTGGGAAAGAAAGGAAAGAGCTAGTTTAATGAGATTTTAAAAATACCTGGCTGGAAAAGAGTTTATCTGACAGCAAACAACTTTACAATCTAATGGGGAAGAAGGACATAATAGTAAGACAATATTAGTAGTTTAATAATTAAATAAACAGCCTATTAAATATGTGGTATGAATATTATGGTCCAGAACTATACATCTTTAAAGTCGGGAAAGTTTATCTTCAATTTCTTGAACTTCCTGAAGTAAGACTGTGTTCTAACTCTGACTAGAAATATTGCCAGTGAGTCAATTAGAAGAATCACTTGTTAAAAATCATCTCCTTTGGTGCTTATTGCTTTAGTATGAGTGACTGAGTCAGCAGAAGAACATAAGATGGTCTGAGCAGTGTAACGGTATCTGGCAAACTTGCAGAGAATGTAGGAAAAGAAACAAGAAAAAATCAGATCTGTTCAAATGCATCATCCTTCAGCTTCATGCAATGAATCATGAATAACTATTAAAATGAATAGAACTGTTACTGTTGACAACAACTGAAGATCTACTTCCTGAAATCTAATAAAAGGCTAGATAAAAACTGAAAGAAAAAAAGACTTATAAGCTGTATCCTTGTACAGAAAATATTATGTCAATGGACTTGGACTCTGCATTACGACCTCAAGCTATCATATAGTTTTCTTTTAATGTTAACATTTGAAGGTGTCAGATTGCAACAACTGAGTTTTCGTCTGGAAATAAGGTGAGAGGGCAAAATTGTTTTCACAGAGCATCATATTATTGCAGGTTATTATGACTTCTTACCAATGGACCTCTGCCTCTTGAGACAGTGAGGAGCTAATGGCAATTACAAGTTCATCCTGTTGATTCAAGACATGGACCTATTGGAGCAAGTCCAGAGGAGAACCACAAAAATGATCAGAAGGTTGGAACAACTCTCCTATGAAGGAAGGTTGAAAAAGTTGAAGCTGTTCAACCTGGAGAATAGAAGGCTCAGAAGAGCAGTCTTTTGGTGCTTAAAGGGCTCTTATAAGACAGGGATAAACATTTTAGCAGGGCTCTTTGCAGTCCTAAAGTGGATGATGTTCAGTCTCAGCATATTCCTATCTCACTGTAACCTCGTTCTTGTTCCTAGACCTAACATCTTTCTTTTTTCTGCAAAATGTCTTTTTGCCCAATTGGGTGCAATACTCTTTTCACATTCTTGATCCAAGCTAATTTTCTCTCATACCATAACTTTCCTCTTCATGCTCTAGATACACAGCTATCACCTGCAATTTCTCAGTAACACCTGACCATGTTTTCTTTAATGCACAGGGTCCCCTGTGTTGTTTTTCCCTCCACTTTAATAAGATCATCTCTTCCTTACTTGTTCCATATCTGGTTTCTCTCTGTACTGGACCTAGGTCTCAGATTTAGTCTCAGGTTTCTTACCGTACTCGTTCAAACCTCATCCTCTTTGAGCTGTAGCTTTAGTTTTCTCCTAACTTTTCTGGTTTGCTACAGCTTCTTTTTCCCACCAAAAAATCCATTTCCCTCCAGTCTATACCATTTTGGTTTTACTCTTCCTCAGCCCATTCTTTTTTAAAAAAAAGTCATGTTGAGAAACTGAGCAAATGAGAAGTCATAGAGATCTCTGCTGCAGTCTGCTGTGTTAGTCATATTCAAACCAGTTTGTCTGAATTGAGTTCAGGTTTTCTGTACCAGTCATTTGCATGACTGCTGTTTAAACTCATTCTTTGAGTCTTGATTTGTTCCTGTCTTTTTTTTAAGCAGCACATTGTTGAAGGTCCTGTTCCTCAGAACAGACAATAAATATGACTACATGATATTCTATAGGCATAATTTTGCCTGTCTTTCCTTCTTTTTTTCCCAGTTTCTCTCTCCATGGTGTGAAAGATATAGGCTTGAATTTAACACCAAATGTAGTGAAAAAAAGGAAACATAAAAAACATATACTGAAACTGCTTTTGAATTTCACTGGCTTGTCTCAGAACCGGTGAAGCTGAGCACAACACACATGACAGAGGATCAGATATTGGCATGCAGGTTCTTGTTTGGCATGTTGACTCTGGCTCCTCTGCATCCTTTATAATCTCATGCTTTATGATTTGCAGATCAGTCTGTATCTCTTCCTTTATTTCCTCCTTTATCTTTTTTGCTTATAGAAGTTATGGGGGCAGTTGTTTCATTTTGTTCATAGAGATAAGTAATTTTTTTCTTTCAGTCATGAAGCTAGCAAAGAGACATATCTCATAGGTTTAGCTTCTTTATAAGAGTTTTTTCTCAGGCAGCTCTACATCTAATTTTCTTTCTATAACATCGTCTGAGATTCTCAGACCCAGAGAAGGTAGGGCTTATTGGCAGTGACCTGCCAGACATCCTGGGTCTTAAGGATGAACGAATAAATAACTTTGCTGAATGTTGCTGGATATGTGATAATGCAATTAGTACTCTTGCCAACTGAATTGAAAATGAGATGTTGTGTCTCCAGGGACCATTGTACCCCTTTGTAAATGCTTCTTTTTTTTTTTTTTTCTTTTTTTCTTTTAAATGCACCAGATATATATGTGCTAAGCAAAAATGTCCATTATAAACTTAAATAGCTTTATACCGTAGATTAGGTGGTCACTCTGATTTTGCAGTTTAATTTGCATATCACTGCTTAAGACAAAACAGACAAGAATGTGTTTCATTTGTTACTTTTTCATACAATTAAAATTATTATTACTGATAATTAAATATTTAATTTTACATTCAGAGCAATACATATTGTATGAAGCGGAACAAAGTGTAGGTTACACTAAATATTAACTCTATCCTGAGGCAAACAAAATCAGTAACTGCTTTGGATCAGATCAGTTAATTTCCAGGATCTGCTGAAGACAGTAGGGTATTTGGTAGAGTGGCAAGGGACAAGATGATACTTATCATCTTAACATGTAAGCATCCACCCAAAGTAGACACCCGGTGAAACTACCCCAGAAGATACGCAGCTTTTGGGGAGCTGGTGATCTTGTTTAACCTTACTGCATAGTACAGAGAATTAATGCAGCAGGTCAGTAACTAGCCCAGAGAGCAGTATCTGTACTGATTGAAATTAGTTTATTGTATTTGTAGACAGCCAGAATCAGAAGAAGGGAATGTTATTTACATTATAAAACCTTCCCAGTCCTGAAGAGTCCACTTTTATGGAAAGGGATGTTGTGTGATTCCTTGTAGTCTGAAACAAGCCGCATTGTGTTGTTACAGGCAGATTAGCTTTTCAGAGAAATTACACAGTTACTTGGTGCATGGATAGTGAAATATGTCTGAGGGATGGGGAAACTGTATCAAGGACTTTTTTGCATGAACCACAGAATCTCAGTTCACAGGAGGAGAAGCAGGACTGGATTCTCAAGAAATGCCCAGCAACATTTTTCTCTTACCTACTTCTCTTTCTATTTTCCCTTGGTAACATAAACACGAAATCTTTGTCCCATCTCCAGCCCTCAGGACTGTTAATGTCTTCCTGGTAATGTTCTCTGGGACTGAGTGATGCATAAGCTTGCTTTATCCTAGGAATGTACTATTTCACTATGAGATAAAGGTGAAGATGCACTTCAGCATGAGATTAGGATGTAACCATGTGCCTTATAGAATCATAGAATCATAGAATGGTTAGGGTTGGAAAGGACCTTAGGATCACCTAGTTCTAATCCCCCTGCCATGGGGACGGACATCTCACACTAAACCATGTTGCCCAATGCTCTGTCCAGCCTGGCCTTGAACACCACCAGGGTTGGAGCATTCACAACTTCCTTGGGCAACCCATTCCAGTGCCTCACCACCCTCACTATGAAGAACTTCTTCCTTATATCTAATCTAAAGTTCCCCTGTTTAAGTTTAAACCCATTACCCCTTGTCCTACCACTAGAGTCTCTAATGAAGAATCCTCCCCCCAGCATTCTTGTAGGCCCCCTTCAGCTACTGGGTGCGGACTCCACGCAGCCTTCCCTTCTCAAGGCTGAACAGCCCCAACTTCCTCAGCCTGTCTTCAAAAGGGAGGTGTTCCAGCCCTCTTGTCATCCTCGTGACCTTCCTCTCGACTTGCTCCAGCAGCTCCATGTCCTTTTTATGTTGAGGACATCAGAACTGTACACAATACTAGAAGTGAGGTCTCATGAGGGCAGAGTAGACGGGCAGGATCACCTCCTTTGACCTGCTGGTCATGCTTCTTTTGATACAGCCCAGGATATGGTTGGTTTCTGGGCTGCGAGCACACACTGAAGCCGCCTCATGTTAGGCTTCTCATCAACCAACACCCTCAGGTCCTTCTCCGCAGGGCTGCTTTGAATCTCTTCTCCACCCAACCTGTAGCTGTGCCTGGGGTTGTGCCAACCCAGGTGTAGGGCCTTGCACTTGTCTTGGTTAAACTTCATGAGGTTGACATCAGCCCACCTCTCAAGCATGTCAAGTTCCCTCGGGAAGGCATCCCTTCCCTCCGGTATATCAATTGAACCACACAGCTTGGTGTCATTGGTAAACTGGCTGAGGGCACACTCAATCCCACTGTCCATGTTTTATACCAAACTTCAGCCTTTTCCAACCCCACCAGTGTTTTGTGGATTTATTTTATCTTCTTTCTCACAAATCCTTTGAAATTAAGGTGATACCAAATACAGATATAGAGAAGCACAATATAAAGTGTCATGTGGAGAATTATAGAATGACAAGGAGCGCTACAGAAATCTATAGAGTACATTCTATGGATTATAATATGAAATATATAAAATAATGAACGTATCCTCGCCAGTTCCAGGTTCTCATTCTCTTCTCAGGTAGTATTTTTCTCTTGGGATCACAAAGAAAACTTATGATGCTGAGCAATTGAATGTTAATACATTCATGACGTCTACTCAATATATGCATCAGGATAGCTGTAAAGGTACCAGATGTTCACCTGAAAACAATTTTAAGGGAATAACAGCTCCAAACATTTTTGAAAGCTTCACAGTTTCTCTTTAAAGAAAAAAAAAAAAATCTTTTCTCTTTACACATAAGAATTTTCTCACTGGGTGGCTGGTTTTTTCCCCCTTCCCTTCTTCTCTTTTATATTTTCTTTTTCTTTTTTTCTTTGCTATAGTGAAGGAGGCATAACCAGCTTTTGAGAGAGATACGTCCTGCTGATAAAGTTTTGATTCTCAATAGCTCACAGATTTCTTGACACCCATAAATATTCAAACTCAGTGGGTATTTGTGCTCCCTGGTATCTGTAAATATGCTGCAGATTTTGATTGTTTTATGATTGAAATTTATTTTATTTTATTTTTGCCTTCACAGTTGGCTTTGAGGTCTGGTTGTTTTTTTTTTTTTTCCTGCTTCATAGACCCTTGTCTTTTTATTAGTTCTGTGTTCCCTG